>NC_134881.1:23960372-23965372 GCF_041734735.1 Babylonia areolata
ACAATTTATTATTTGACCATGGGTTGGATGAATTTGATTCCGTCTTCTCAGCAGTAAAGTTCTACTTGACCAAAATTCCGCGTGTGTGCTATAACTACTAGCGCCGAAAGCGAAAACACCTAAGAGTAAGACTGACGTGGTAGGAGATTACACAGGGTTGGTCAGCCTACAATGTACTGCGGTTTTGAAATGAGATCGCCGCGTCCCATTGATCTTAAGGACATTGATCTTGCGCATTTGGGTATATCAGCAGCTGTTACGGTTCGATCACGACTGGGATAAGAGGGTGTTTTCGGCAGTTACATTTCACAGGCAGGCAAAGCTAATTCACCTTCCCGTCGTGTCGTGTAAGGCCAACTGGCTTCGTGGTATGTTGTTGATCTACCTGGGCGGTTTTCGTCATGCTTCTTGGGCTTAAACCGTTGGCGGTTACACTGTGAGAGTCTATGTAATAACCCGGTGTTTCGGTGAGAGAGAGAGAGAGAGAGAGAGAGAGAGAGAGAGAGAGAGAGAGAGAGAGAGATGGTTATTCATTATTGGTCAAGGATGAATGAAAGGACTTGGTGGGGCGGGTATGGGATGGGGGGGTGGGGGGTGGGGTGGAGGTGGCAGGGATGTGAAAGTGTGCTGTCAGTTTTATATTAACCGGACTGTCAGATTTTGTGGGTGATTATACAGTATGATAAGAACAGAATGTCTTTCTTTGAAAACACAATACAACTGAATATGGATTTAGATATTAAATAAAACGACTTTTGATCTGGTGAATGAATTAACATACTATTAACACAGAAGAGTAGGTTGCTAGTATTCATTTTCAGAGAGAGAAAATGAATTAATGAAAGGTTTATTCATCACAGGCCAAGGCACCTAAATGAAGGGACGTGTGACAAACTGGATCGTAGAGAGAGAGAGAGAGAGGGGGGGTGGGGGGGGGGGGGGTCAGTACGTCGCAGCTCGTAACTGTCGATCCATGTGTAATAGATATTATCACAGTTATCATGCCTCATCAGTTTTGCCATACCGCTTTCATCAGTTTGAGACTGTTGACCGTATTGATCAGTGTTACTGTTGTAAGCCCATCTTCATATGAAATCTAGACCACTGACTCAAACACATCTCAGTAGTGTAGACATGGGATTTCTTCGTCTGCGTTCGTGGGTTGCAACTCCCACGTTCACTCTTGTACGAGTGGGCATTTACATGAGGGTTTTTACATATTTTTTTTTATCCCACTATGTAGACAGCCATAATTTGTTTTAAGGGGATGAGCATGCAGGGTATATTCTTGTTTCTATAACGTATTTGATCTTTTTCATACGTATGCACACGGAGGGGATTCAGGCAGTAGCAGGTCGGAAAAAATCTCCCCCCTAAACCCACGAGGTGCGCCGAAATCGGGGATGGACCTCAGGAAACTGGAGCGAGAATCCAGTGTTGTAACCATTCGGCCACCGCACCCGTCCGGACAACGAAATGAAATATAGGAAAGCGCAAGTTTTTGGAAGACAGAATTATACTTGTAATCATCAGTCGAATATATTGGTTCGTTTCGTGGTGGTGAAAAGAAGAAAATGTGACAATAATGTAAACTCACAAACGCACGCGAATGTTTATTTTGCGCGCGCGCGCATGTGTGTGTCTGTGTGTGTGTGTGTGCGCGCGTGCAACCCGTCCTTTGAAGGTACATTTCAGAAAGTGTGATTGCCCGGAACGGCTGTAGGCCTTCAGTTCTTGGCTCTGAAAAAAGAAATAACTGACACCGCATGGACGAAATGTATTTCACGTGTTTTTCTATGACATCCATCCGACTTGTCTGTGACGGCTATACTGTTGTGGTCGATGAACAAAATGGCTTGTCTCATATTGCCAGTGCTTAACGAACTCAGCAGCTGAACAGCAGCCACCAAGCTGAGCAAGATCCAGTCTGTGGCATTTCGGGAGTTCCATATTTAATGCAAGATCGCTGCTGTGGTCCCCATCGATCGGCAGAATATAATAGCATGGTCAGAAAATTATCCGCTGTCCTGGTTTCAATCACTATAGTATATCGGTGGCTGTGTAGGTATTGATCAGCTCTGCACTTGATCATGCATTTTTGTTTTCTTTTTTAGTTTTGTTTTTGATATTGAGCTTCGCGGTAAAAAAAATGATACCCAGAAAAAATTACCAGCATACTTTTCCCCTTGTTGTTTCCTTTTTTTTTTCTTTCTTTCTTCTCCCCCCCTCTCTCTCTCTCCCCCCTCTCTCTCTCTCTTTTCTGACTCATTTTCAATATTGATTTCTATGAACTCTGAGTTTTCAGTTGTTTTCTCTTCAGTTTTTGCTCTCAGGTTTATTGTTGCTCTCTTTCTGTCTGTCTGTCTCACTCTCTCTCTGGCCTCTTGCGCTCTCTCTGTTAACCGGAAATGAACTTCTTCCTCACAATGAATGTGTGTGTGTGTGTGTGTGTGTGTGAGTGAGTCTGTCTGTTTGTTTGTGTGTCTGTGTCTGTCTGTGTCTTTATAAGTGTCTGTGTAAATTATGAGATAAATGAACGGGAAAAGAATTGTCAGAACAGTTTAGAACAGTTTTATTCAAGCTTTGGCCCGAGGGTGGCGTATTAGCTAAGGCGAACATTCAAGTAAAATGGAACAGAAATCAATGTGCTACAGCCCTGTTCATTCGAACACCGAAACTATCTTTACTACAACAAACAAGCGTTGTTAATGTAACACAAAACTGATTGAAAACGGTACTTGTCAGTGTCCAGCAGTCATAGAAAATTATCAATATTTTGTGAACAAACGTAGACACACCGAAAACAGATTCTTTTAACATGTTGTATAATGAAGAAGTAAGTTCCCTCATTAAATTTGTTCGCTGGCGCCACGCCCCACTGAATGGTTCACCAATGGTAGATTTATGAATATATACAGGCGTAACAACAGTTGATGAAGACATTAAGAAGGAAGGTGGCAGAATAATTGAGACGTTTATCTTCTACAGTGTTCACACTGTAGAACACAGTGCTCTTGAGGGTCAGGGTTCGATTCCCGCTCTCGCCTTCTCTCACAGGTTTGATTGGAAATTCCGATTTAGCGTTTACTGTTTAGTCATTCGGATGAAACGATAAACCGAGGTCCCATTTGCAACACACATATTGTGAACTGATAAAAGAACCCATGGCAACAAAATCGTTGTGCTTTGGCAAATCTACGTTGAAGAAATTCACTCTGATAGGTACACAAATGAATATGTATGCGCTCAAGGCCGAAGGGCGTCGGGCGATGCTGCTGTCAGGCATTTGCCAAGCAGATGTGGTCGAGCGAATATGGATTTGTCCGAACGCATTGACACCTCCTTGAGAAACTGAAACTGTAACAACAGACATGCCTTTTTTCATCAGTTAGTGACATTCTCGACCCCATCTTTGGGCTTCGTCAGATTACGCAGGAAGAAGTAGGGTAGTGCAGAAGATAACATCTTCCTAATGTACGTGTCTTTATCTGGATATCTGGTGGAGGCGCGTTCCCGGCACCTCCTACCTCCTACAGACTCTCTCTCTCTCTCTCTCTCTCTCTCGTAAATCCAGGGACTGCATCGGTTCTTCTATTTTGGCATACATTGACTTTGAAAAAAAAATCCAATAATTCGGCCTGGGGTCATCCAGGGAAGTTCAGATGGGAATTGTAAAACTGTTGTTTATGTTGTTTCACTCGATTAAAAAAAAAATCATGTATACAAATTAGGGAAGAAAAATAAGACTTGCGAAAAACGAATGATTCTTTGAACACATTCACAGACTATCACTGTAACCGGCGAAAAACGAATGATTCGTTGATTACATTCGCAGACTATCATTGTGAAAATACACGATAAAATGAAAAATTAACAAACAGAATGAAAGGACTGACCGAGGTATATGCTTTGACCACTTACCCACTGACCATGGCAGTAACGGTGTTCGTGTGACATTAACCGAGGAGAGCAGGGCGCAGGGGCACCTGACGTTGACAAGTGTGTGAGAGTGTTGGTGGGTGTTGGGGTGACTAATGGCTGACCTCGGCTCTCTCTTATCGGAGTCACCGTCAGAGGGCCGTGGCCTTAACTTAGTGACACAAAAGCGACATCAAAAGTCCCGCATATACATGTATAAATACCTTTGGGAGGATTGTGTCGAGTCGTCTGGGTCAGGTGGGCTGTATTCCTGGGCGAAGTGTGAGTATTAATTTTGCGTTGCAGGTGTGTGTGTGTGTGTGTGTGTGCGCGCGCGCGCGCGCGTACGTGCGTGCGTGTGTGTGTGTGTGTGTGCGCGCGCGCGCCCGCGAGCGTACATTTGTGTCTGTGTAGTAGTAGTGCCTCCATTCACAAAGCGCCCCCTCCCTCTCAAAAAAACAACAACAACAAACAAAAAACGCTCAGGTTTTAATTGGAATCCAGTGCCAAAAAGCCAGACTTGTGCATAGAAAGAAGGGACTGTTGAAGAGAAACGCCCAGAATGGGCACTATGTATAACTTGGTCAACAGTTCTTCCAATGGAGGAGTTTGTCAGAAAACGGGAATACAGATCCCAGCGACACGTTTGCCGCCATTTCCGTCTTCGTGATAAGCCTTTCATGCTTATTGCAATCTGGTTATCGGATGAAGATAAACTGGTCTCAGTCCCCCCTCACTACTCCCCCCAAAATGAGAAGCACCTTGTGCTGGTAATTGGGTATATATTTCGCATATTTATATGTCAAAGAATGAAGCACATGCATGGGCGCTTACTGAAATGAAAGTGTGACAAAAAAAGGAACGGAAATAGTATGAAAATTAAAATTAATAGCGTGGATGGTAGGGTAGGGTGTAGGGAGAGGGTTGGAGAAAGCATATGTGAAAGCTACAGGGTATTGAGAGCAAAAAAAAAAAAAAAAAAAAAAAAAGGCTGTAAGCACTGTTGTAAATTCCCTCAGACCTTCATTCTCAGTAAGGAAGTTGTATTTTATTATTATTTTTTTTTTTTAAGATCTGTTCTG
>NC_134881.1:23975372-23987872 GCF_041734735.1 Babylonia areolata
GGTTTCCCGTCATAACATGTTGAATATCGTTATCGTTCAATAAAATATGTAGCTGGGTCTGTGTAATATATTGTTCAGCTTTGATGTTCAGATAATGTGGGAATTCATGTCAGTGGTGCACATTTCATGCATGTGCACATGCCGTAAACCTGCTGTTTCCCAGGTTTGGTCCTTGAAACTTTTTTTTTTCCCGTGGGAAATAGCGAGTGTCGATTAGCAGGTCCTTTGTGACCTTGCTTTAAAAAAAAGGTCCAGCTTGAAAAGAAACGTTTGTGGATCCCACGCTTTACGCTAAACTGTTCGTCATTACATTTAGCAGTGCTTTTGTGGCCCACATATGCTGAGACGAAATGTTTCGATACTTCTTTTCAAATAACAGAGTTGTCGTCTCAGAGGTCTGTGTTTGTCCCGTGGTTGCAAAAGAGTGCATTTATTCGGGCGATTCGCGACTGTTCAGTTGACTCTGTAAGTTTAACGAAACCTAAAAGAGGCCGATCACTCCGGTATAATAGATCTTGTAGTGCTTTGTAGCGCCTAAGACCAAGGGCTGCACGTGAAACCAGAAACAAGGAAATTACAGACCGGAGGCGTTTATGTTTAACAGGGAAACGACATGTACAGCTACTGAATTCAGTCACCATTGTGTACTGTTTGCGTGCATTGCTCAAACTTCGCTTATGTTGACTTAGCTTACTTGCTTTCTTGCTCTCTCTCTCTCTCTCTCTCTCTCTCTCTCTGTGTGTTAGGGTAAGAAGTGACGTGGGCGATAAGAGTAATCTGATACGGCTTTGCCAGTGTATGTGTTTCGGTTGGTCTGGTGGACTTGGGATTTAGGGGAAGATGGAGCAAGGGCAAGGGAAAGCTATGCAACCTAAGTGACGAGAATATTCTCACCAGTCAGCTAATGCGTGAGGGGGCGGGGGGGAACACACACACATACATATACACACACACGCGCGCGCGCGCGCGCGCGCGCACACACACACACACACACACACACACACACACACACACACATACCAAACAAAAACGAACGCAGTTTCAGTGTACATAAACCATTAGATATTTCAGTAAATGAGCTTCGGTGTCTGGAAGAGAGGAACTGATCAATGTGAGCATTATGGGATTAGTGAACACTGAAAAAAACAAACAAAAAAAACCAAACAAACAAACAAAAAAAAAAACCCACTTGTATCAACGTTCCAGTCAGTAAGTGCATATTATAGTAGAAGTGCCAAGAAGAAAGACGAAAGCGCGATACATCACTATAGTTTATAGGTCACACATGAAACGCTATTTTGTGAAGATGCCTGTACATCTGAACATTGACTGATTGAGCTAGACTATTTTGGATATTTCAATGTTGATAGATCGTCGGTTTCCATGTCATACTGTTAGTGAATGTGTATGTGTGTGTGTGTGTGTATGTGTATGTGCGCGTGTGTGCGTGCGCGTGTGTAATTAGAGAGAGAGAGAGACGCCTGAAATGATCCGAAGAGCGTATGGGTCGTTATCGTGACATCTAAGGTTTCTCCTTGCGCAGCTTTGTGAAGGAGCACCTTCCTTTTTGGCGCAACCGGAAATGAACAATCTCATTCCGGAGCGGCCTGTTAAGCTTCTTCAGCCTCTCCACCCTTTCTCCCACATCCACACCCAAAGGCTTGACCCAGTGCAGAGAAAAGCCGCCAGTTAATTAACGTCTACCCGAGCAAGTAGATAGGACAGATCAGGCAGTAAGGTGTTAATTACTTGGTGATGGGTCTCACCCGACAGTGAGTAGGGTGGAGCTGGTGTTTTTACGGTGCGGTGGCATGTGTGATAGGATAGAATTCTATTTTCAGAGCGGATGTTCGGTTCCATGTCTTTTAAAGTTTTTTTTTCCCTTTCCTTTTTTTGGGGGGGTGGGGGGGGGTGGGGGACACCCGATCCCCGTCCTCCCGCCCCCTTCAATCAAGTATGCCTCTTTGCCAGAAAATCATGTCCCACTTTGATGTAGAAAAGGGGGAAAAAAAACACGTTAAAAAGCGCTGGGCTTATTGTGGTCATGATACGTGCTTTCCCTTTCACACACACACACACACACACACACACACACACAGTTGGAGGACCTTTTTAACGTCGTCATTACCCATCACTATGTCGAATGGAATGTAATCAGAAGACGACTGCAACAGAAACAAAAACAAGCGATGACGAAGCTCCATTGCGGCAGAGAATAAACGAACCGATAGACCTGAAACGGGCGTACCTGTGGTTGACTCAGTGCTTGCCACAGTAGCTGATGACCGTTTTGAAGTTAGATGCCAAGATGATTTTGCATGACTGGGTAAATGATTAACTCACTCCGAAACATACGGCAGACTCTTCACGCAGATTTGTTCCTTGCTTGAAATTGACTCAAAATGAAGATTGATACTACAGGAAAATAAAGAAAACGGAATAGAAACATTGCCCACATCCACTTTCGGACCGGCACCGTTCTTTACGTTGAGCTTTCAGCAGTGTCTCAGCAACGAGTGTCACGAACACAAGCGCGGAGAAATTGATGGAGACATTGCTTCTTCGTAAATTTCTGTTGGACTTGGCTGTGATTCGTTCATGAAGCAAATACACCTCAGACATAGACGACATCACAAGAAGCCAGTGTTCCACATTCCACCTTGACGGCTTAAGAACTGCGGTCACGCACAACTTATACGACGAAAACAAACTTAGGACGACATACACAGGTTAACAGGCAGACACAGCAGATCGAATTCTCTTCATTTTACATGGATGTGCAACATTGATGAGGTCATCCCTGTGTGTTCTCCAGGTCTGTTCAACCAGAACTGTGGCCACTCCAGACCGCGATTAACCACGACTCTAAAGCACAGATTGCATTATTTTGTCACATCTGTGCAGTGTGTTTTGGAAGGCTTTTGACCGCTGCCTGACCACTACTGGCCACTGACATTTATCGCATACCTATCTTTTGTGATTGTTATGCAGTATTAGGATTTACTGAAAATAGTTGGCCACTTGCTGACTACTGCTGACCATTTCTGACCACTAATTGCAACTGCAGACCTCTACGCAAACGTGTTAAGACTGCTGTGTTTAGTTTTGTTTTTGCAGTATTATGATATGTTGGTTGGTTTTTGACCACAAACTGATCACTGCTAGCCTCAACTGATCATAACTAACCTATTTATAACTGTTCAGAATGTATTACTTTGTGACTTATGCACTGTTAGGACTTCTTAACATCATTTGGTCGTTTACTGACTTCTGCTCATATCCGCTGATCATTTCTGACCGCAACTGACAACAACCGAAATGTTTTTAGAATGCGGTATTTTATTATGTTTATACAAAAACTATGACTTCGTTACCCAGTTTGGCTATTCACTAACCAGTACTTTTCACTACTCTAAAGCTTTGTTGCGTTGTTAACATCAAGCATTATGATTACTCTCATGAATCAATATTTGTACCTTTTCATCGGTTTTGACCACTACTAACCTCCACCTAAAAGTGCATGTATAATGAAACATACATAGAACGGAGGGGGTGGGGGACTGACCTGGGAGGACATAGGCCTACCAAAAAAATGATTGTAGGAACATAGACCATGGTCCCAAAATGATACGTCTTTGACTTCTACTGTTAAAACAGCTACTCTTGCTTCCGCTCATCAGCTCTTACTGCTTGGACCCATAGCAGTTCGGTAGTTCGGGAACTTGTTCTGAGACATCTTTTTTTCATCGCCTCGTGGGGCGTGGAAAGGTATCGCACCTATAGGTGTGCATCCCCACCACACAGCCCAGCTCTGGAGCCATGACCCCGTTCATCCAAACACCAGTCGTTTTAACTCAACACCTGTCATAGCCAGCGGCGAAAAACCTTGATTCAGCAAGGTGTAAAGGAACTGGTGAGAAGGTTCGCGGTGCACAGATTGTGCTAGAGCTGACGTTACACTGCACTTGGGGGAACACTGCACTTGGGGGAACTGCTGGCAATCAATTTCCTTTCATCTTATCTGTCGCTGTGAACCCCGGACACACTCCTGGTCGTCCGCTCTATCGTACACGCCATACACGCCACACATCAAGGCAGAAAGCGTGGCCTGTGTAGATGCTGTGCTGCAGATAACTCGTTGAAACAGGTTGGTTTTGTTTCCAAATAGTTGTTCGACACTTCTCAAAGTTTTTTTTGTTTTTGTTTTGTTTTTGTTTGTTTGTTTCTGGGGTTTTTTGTTTGTTTGTTTGTTTTTTGTAACGCCATTGCTCGATTATAGCTTTCTTATCGTTACCGCCGGGCCTTTTTTTCTTTTGTATCTGTGGACTGCAATAACATCCAATTATCCAGAACCTTTACATGCAGCGTCGTCATGCATTCCGTGAAGAGGAAACGGTCTGATTGTGGATAGTTTAGTCTGCCTTTGAAATTTTGATTTCTCACGGGAAGGAAAGTGCCTTTGGTCAAAGGTGAAAGAGTTGTGGCGTCCCTTTCTCAAATGGAAACCACACGACGAAATAAATACAAGACTTCATCTGACACAAGCACACCGACAAAAAAGTGCTTTAAGTTGCTCATTTATTTTCACCCACTCCTTCCCTTTCCATATAGAACGCCTAAGAATGACAGAGAAGGAATGAGATTTTCTGCCTATGTTCAGTTGTCCACACGATCACACTGGTCTCCACAGACAGTGTCTAACCACATATGATTAAACTCCGTTCTTCCAAACCGAGCCCATTCATGCCAATCAGCTGTTTGTTCTGTGACGGAGCAAAGTCAGGTGGCTGTGATAAAGGACCCCAATTATGATAGGCATTGCAGGCGAAGAAAATGAACTTATGCAGCCAGCTGAACCAAACAACCCTTCCCGGCGTACCACAGAGGAAAACACACATCACAAGACGTCACATGGATGCAGTTATGCATCTCGTGGAAACAAAGCCCCAGACGGGTGCGAACCACGAAACAATCAGCTCACCACCAAAGAAGGAAAATTTAGCTGCTGCTGCGCTATTTGTTGTACCGAACGGTAAAATAAACCCGCCAGAAACGAATAAATAAATGAATGATATTATGAAATGACTGAACGAACAGCATTTACCAGTTGCGGTCATTTCTCAAGCCACCAGGGTTAAGGTTAAGGCCACTGATAGGAGGGTCTGAGAAGCTGTTACCTCTGATCTCGCGGGGGTTGGAAAGATGTCCCCATAGACAGAGGTCTGACCCAGAACAGCGAAACGCCATTAGCTAATTAACACCCGACTGACCGGGAATGATTCCCCCACCAGCGAAGTGTTAATGAGCCACTGATGTGGTCCACACTTCGGGGCTGCTGCAGAATGGACATATGGTACAGTACTGGTGATGGGACACAGTGTCGATTTCAGAGCGGACGTCCGGCTGTTGGTAAAGTATCTTGGAAAAAAGAAAGGCTGCTCTTGTTGCTGATACTATGACAATAAGATTTACTAAGACTGTTTCTGATGCTACTGCTGCCACTGCTTTTGCTGCGGTCCAGCTTTTAATGGGGCTGTGTGTTAGAGGTTGTCGATAAGGCCAGACCCAAGGAATTATTTGACTATAAAAGAAAAACACGTGATTACAGTACTCCTTTGGGCATAGCCCCCTTCCATCATGACCCACCAGAGAACGTTCTCAAGACTCGTCCACCAAACCCCGCGGACATGAACAAGGGTATCGAGCTTCCAGCAGTTAACACCTGTCTACAATGCTGGGCCAAAGTACCTATCAGCAAGGTGTTAGTTTACACACGGACGTGATCTGTACCCTGCAGTGTGGTAGGTATAATATAGATTAATCAGCTGTTAACCACCCTCTGCACCAGCTGTGGCGGAACTGAAACAGTCAGTCACTTCTGTATACTGAAGGTGTTTCACTGGACAGAGGTTTGGTTGTAAACTGTTTCCTTACATTGTCGCCTTGACGGATTGTGTGGATACCCCGCTAACTTCACGAATCACACCATTGGAGACTTGTACAAATGGGTAAACAAAAATTTTGTTTTACTCGAAGCTCTCTTTCTGAAGATAGTATGCTTCAGTCTCTTATGGGGATGAAAACAGTATTCATGATACATGATTATCTATAGGAAAGTTGTAAACATCTCCTCTCTCTCTCTCTCTGTATGTGTGTCTGGTTTCCCTCTCGCTTTTACTTGTTGAAAACAGAGAGAGGAATTACGCGATCATTGACTTGGGGCCTGCCTCAAAGTTACAGACAACCAAGCACAAAACCAAGGAGAATTGTGTTGTAACTACCTTTCTCCATCCGCCAGGTCTGCCCTCCAAATCAGATTAAATCACAAGCTGCCCCCAAAACCTTGCGTGACCATTTTCGTTCGCTTTCCCGGTCTCTGTCCCCAGGTACCCTAATTAAATTGGCCCCATTCCGCCTAGCCCCCAATGTCGGGTTGAAGTCGCTTTCAGCCCTACATTTTACCATTGTAGTTGGAACAGGGAGTGTGTCAGTTGTATGAAAATCGAAGCCGTCTCAGTGCCAGTTACGACGAGTTTAAGTCGCTTTTTCCCATCTGAAACTCCTGGTAAGATTATACATGTTTGCGGCCTTGGTTAGCATCACAGGCTGACGACTTGGAGGTTTGGTAACGTTACCCATCGGAAGTAGATGATTGTTATTTTTCTGCCCTGAACGGCCTCTGCCCAAGAGTGAGTGTGGCTCGGGCTCAACAGGGAAAAATACCTCCACCACACATCGAGTGTCATCGACTTCTGGATGCGCATTTGAGACTGTTGCTCAAATTTCTTAATCAGCATTGCAGGTATCTAAAGGTTTCGTGCCAGAATATGTTACAGTCTGTCGCGTGGTCTCACAAGCTTTGCGTTCTTCATTATCATCGTCAGCAGCAGCTGATAAAATAAATTAAGGAATAAAAAGGGGTTAAGTATAATGTGGTTCTTCATACCATGCTGTCTTAGTGACTGGTTTTCAACTTCTCACCTGCGTCCATGCCTTGGTTGAGTTCAGTCTCCGGTGTCTGTCGTCGGAGGCGTGGGCTGCAGTCTGGTATAGTGAGTAAAGGGTTGTTGTCGTTTGTTGTGTGTGTGAAGAGTATATTGTGTCTGAACAGACATCACTGAACATCACTGAAGTGAGTCAACAGCAGTGTATTATCTAGTTCGGTGACCTCAAGGGGACCTGACAGTGACGAATCGAACTTTTTAGTTCCGACGCTGATTTCTCTTTAATTATGTGTTTAAGGTGATGTCCGACGTCCCCAAACCTTCCATTTCGAAATTAAGTTTGTCTTTCATAATTAAGTATCCTATTTAAAAGTGGATTGTGAGAAAATGGAAAAATTAATGATTTGTCTTTCACAATTAAGTATCCTATTTAAAAGCGGGTTATGAGAAAATGGAAAATGATGTGTCTTTCACAATTAAGTATCCTATTTAAAAGCGGATTATGAGAAAAAGGGAAGTGATTGCAATACATAATACTTTAACACCGCCTTGAGTTGTTTCATTGAAGTTATTTCCTACTGACTGGGAAATCATACTAGGTCTGTTGACAAGCTGGCTCTAAAAAGGAGCCTTCGCCCTTTAAAACTTTGGGATTTTTTCCAGTCTTTGCTAAAAGATGTGTGTTGTACCACACGTTCGCTCCTTGGCAGAAAACATCGGTCGAACGGAGTCTTTGCAACAGACTTGTGGCCCCGAGGGACTACCGTCTGTGACATTCACTCGCCGTCTTGGACGGTCGTGGAGGAAGGGTAAAAATCCGGCTCTTGTTCACAACAGTGAAAACGAGAACATCGCTTTTCTTTCCCGGGAGTCTGGACGAACCTCAGGCCTCCACCTCTCAACCTCCATTCCTACCCCTCTCCTTTCCTTTGCGCCCGCTTTCGTCCTTTCCGTGGTTGTGGGAGGGGTGGGGGGAGGCGTTTGGATCTTATTAGGGGCTGTCAGAGGGATGACCCTGCCAGAGACGTCAGACGCTGGCAGCCGCTGATTTGTGACCAGTATAGGATCAAAGGAGATTAGCGGGTGTAGGCGTGCGGAAAGGGGGCCAGAGAGATCATTAGATCATCTCTAATCTTCTTAATCAAGGGGGCCCAGCCCACGGCAGCGGGGTCGGAAGAGAAAACTTTACGGCTTTTGGAACCGAGAGAGAAGTGGTTGGTTGGGTTCGGTTTCTTGAAGGAAGGGGGCGGAGGGGAGGGGGGGGGGAAGGCGGGGAGGGGGGGGGAGGGGCATATTTCTTCCATGTGAGAGTGTGCTACGTGTGGCCGTGTAGATTCCTCGTGTAGGATTTAGCGAAGGGATGCATACATTGTTGATTGCTGCCATACTGTTTGATGCCAAGTGCAATTATCAGTACGGTGGTTTTAGGATTACAGTTCCCTTTGTGAGGAAATTTTTTTTTCGTTTGTTTTGTTTTTTGGTTTGGGTTGGGTTTTTTGCTGTTGGTGGTTAAATTAGATTGGAAGATCAGCTTGTGGTTTGATTCTGTGGTATATGTGTGCCTTGCTAGAGTTCTAAAGAAAAAGAAGAAGAAAGATACAATCATGAATAACATTATGTGATACCGATTGATTGATTGATTGATTGGCAAGTTTTGTAATGTAACATTGATTGATACATTTTGTAGTGTATGGAGACAAAAAGGACCCTTCTCTGTCTTGTGTTTTGTTGATTAAAATGCACGCAGATCACTTTTTTGTGGTCAAGTGCTGAGTGTTAATCAATCATTGCAGGACGTTAGGTACAACTTAATCCCTGTGAGTGTGACACAAAAGAAAAAACAAAACAAAACACACACACACACACACACACACACACACCAGAACTGTGGGCTGATTTCCTTTTGTTCTCGACACATCGTAACGTTCGATCGTGACCGGTGCCTGACCGGTTTCTGTAATTCTTTTTGTTCTGGGTACTTGTGTAAAGGTCGTACTATGGTCTAAGTCCACAAGTCCTTAATGCGCAAACGTATGACTGTGTGTGTGTGTGTGTGTGTGTGTGTGTGTGTGTGTGTATACTCAGAGGACTTATGGGTGCTTGGTATACATTGGACTTTGCATGCACAAAAAAAGAAACTTAAAGACTGCATCGTCTCCCGCAGCTGTCGAGCGAGGGAAGGTGGTGATGGTGGGAGGAGTCTCAGCTGTTCTACCCCCAGCCGTTGATCCGAGTTGAGTTTATTAATCTTAAGACCGAACAGCAGGATGATTTATGGGAAGTGAGGAGCTGGTCACTGAACTCGAAATCTGAGACTGATCCGTTGAGAAGCTCAGAACTGTAAATTGGTATCATTTGTGGGAGAGAGAGAGAGAGAGAGAGAGAGAGAGAGAGAGAGAGAGCAATAAAGGTTGTTATTCGATAAAATCTTTGGCGCACACACACACACACACACACACACACACACACACACACACACACACACACACACACACACACACACACACACACACACACACACACACACACACACGCGCGCGCGCGCGCGCGCGCACATACAGACATCGACCTCTATGTGTTAAAAAAGAAAAGCAACCAATTTTCTGGTTTCCTCATCCTGCTCCAATATCTCTGTCCCCCATCCCTTTCTTTCTCTTTCCCTCCATCCCATCCAGTCTCTCCCCTCACTCCCCCTCTTCTTTACTCTCCCTCCCCACTTCCACCCTGCCGTCCCCAATCTCTTAGATCTCTCCCTCTCTCAGCAACACGACACCAATCACTCGAATCATGCACTCATCAGCGATCCCGTCCATCACGTTTTCTGTGTGGATCCATTATCTTCCATTTACATCTCTTTTTTTTCTCCCTCCCTGTCTCTGTCGCAGAGCTGCTCCCCTGAGGATGGACAAAGTGGAGAAGTTTCAGATTGTCTTCAACAACCCCACCGCTACCTACTTTGCCGGCGAGACCGTCTATGGCTACGGCTGGATCGTGGTCAAGGAGGCCCTCTACGTGCAGAGTGAGTGGTGAATCTTTTTTTAAAAATTTATTTACTTATTTATTTATTTACTTTATTGGTGGTGGTGGTGGTGGTGGAATGGCGATGACGCTGACGACGTTAGTAATACTGTTGATTATGGTGGTGACGATGATGATGGCATGGTGATGATGATGCTAATAAAATGTTGATAATGATAAAGATGATGATGAGACTACTAAAACGATAACAATGGTGAAGAAGATTATGATGATAGTGATAATAATGCTGCTGCTGCTGCTGCTGACAATGATAATGATGATGATGATAACAGCAATAGTGATGATGATGATGATGGCGATGATGAAGTAATAGTAACGTAACCTCATTTAAATGTTTGCAAAAGGATGGTTATGGACTGCAGTTCAACAGGCGAAAAAAACAAGAAAGCGAGTAGGGGAGACAGACAGACAAGATGGACAAGATAGTTTCGTGTGTATTTCAGTCTCTGTTTTATCTATCCTTGCATTTGCTTCAGGCACCTCGCACTGCCTCGTAGCTATGTGGTATGGATAGAACATTGGAGGTGGCATAAAATGGCGTTTGGTGAAGCTCATTTTCTGGGGGTATTCATGACTTAAAGGATTGACAAAAAGTTCGTCGATGGATTTTAGTACTGTCTGATCATAGCACAAAATACGCATAATATTTAGGTTTTGAAGCTGATTGCCTGTTTGAATTATCTATACACAATGAAGTGTTTCTGATAAGACCGAAGTAAGACGAACAATATATCACTGGTAAATGTCTGTAAGAGTTAAACAATAAATTAAGATAAATTGAACTCTCTCTCTCTCTCTCTCTCTCTCTCTCTCTCTCTCTCTCTCTCTCTCTCTGTCTCTCTGTTTCTCTATTTGTCTCTCTCTCTCTCTCTCTCTCTCTCTCTCTCTCCTTCCTATCCCCATCTCTCCTTTTTCTCCGTCTTCCCAAATGTTTGTTTTGTTGCCCCACCTTGGTAGTGTCTTTTCCGATGCGCGTTGATTAGATAGTAAAAAATGCTGGGAGAGAGAGAGAGAAAGAGAAGGAGGGGGGTGGTGGTCTTGGGACTGAGCGGCAAGTGCAGAAAAAAACAACAACAGGTAAGCCGGCAGCTGTTCTGGAACAGATCCCTTCCCAAGTTCGGCAAGCGTTGATGCCCATAATGCCCGCCCCTCCCCCCCCCCCCTTCCCTACCAACACACACACACACACACACACACACACACACACACACACCCGACCCCCCTCTTTCCCCGTCCATTGATTTCCACCCTCAGTTTCTGTTTTCCCATTTTCTGTCCCGTGCTTTGATCACATGTTTAGATTCGTTTCCAAGCGTTTCCTAAAGGCTTTTTGAGATGATGTGTGATGTGGGTGTGTTGAAGGCTGAAGTGATGGACTCTCTGTCCGTCTTTATCCCTTTGTCCGTCTTTCTTTCAGTCTGTTTTCATTCCATTCCATGCTTCCATCACCTCTCCTCTCTTCCTTCCTCTGTTATCCTCTCCTTCTCTCTCTCTCTCTCTCTCTCTCTCTGTATCTCTCTCACTGCTCTCCATTCTTTCCTTGCTACCTGTTCACGTCCTGGTCTTTTCGCACTCTACTGCACCTTTCTGTGGATTATTATTTTTTTTTTTTTTTTTTTTTTTGTTTTTTTGTTTTTTGGGTTTCGGGCGAAAATATGAAGTCTGAAGCAGGTAAAATTGTAGACTGGGAGAACAAAAAAGAGTGATTAAAAGAACAGGGTTGCTTTTTCGTTTGGGGAGATGGAGGGGGATGTGGGGGTGGCTGGGAGATGATATAATATTTTTTTCCCCAGACATCATTGATCGGCACGTGCAGCAAGAGAGAAGCCGATAGCGGTGCTGGAACACGTGGCGGAAGTTTCGAAATGATTGATTTCCTCCATCATCGCCTTGCTGTTATCCCCTCCCGCTTTGAACATCACCTGCCTTCCAACCCCTACCCCCAGCCCCTCACTCCCCCAACCTCCTTTGCGCCACACTTACTTTCCATTCCACTATATATATCTCTCTCTCCATCTCTCTCTCTCTCTCTCTCTCTCTCTCTCTCCCTCCTTCCCTCCCCCCTCCCTCCTATCTCTTTCTCTGTCTGTCTGTCTCTCCCCCCCCTTATCCTCTCCTCTCTCTCTCTCTCCTCTCCTCTCTCTCTCTCTCTCTCTCTGTCTCTCTCTCTCTCTCTCTCGTATATGGCTACAATGCGTTCCCTGGCGGCTAAAAGCGAGTGATACGCGGAAAAGGGTCACATATCCATTGTTTATGATACCACACATTATAAACCACCACAATATAACACGAAGTTTAATACGATTATGAAATATATGCTTTCGGATGCACATTCACATACAAATGCCACACTCCCACCTGCCATCCCCTCTACCCTCCCTCTCTCTTTCTCGTTGGCTTACCCATAACTCGTTTGTAGATGTACCCGGCCTGCCCCCACTTCCCTGCCGATTTCAGCTCGTCTAGTAATACACCCTCACCCCTCTGTTGCACTCTTCTCACCTGTTTCATCCTAGC
>NC_134881.1:23997872-24020372 GCF_041734735.1 Babylonia areolata
CGCGCGCACACACACACACACACACACACACACACACAAAGGGGGAGGGTGACAGGGAGGGGATGTGAGCCAACACACACAGTACACATACATTCACACGAAGACAAGACACACACACACACACACACACACACACACACTGTCACTAACACTGACACATTGAAAAAGAAAAGACATTTTATTTTAGTTGCACCCACCTTCAAAATGAGGCCTTGGCTTATCATGAATAAACCATTCGTTCGTTCGTTCGTTCATTCTCTCTCTCTCTCTCTCTCTCTCTCTCTCTCTCTCTCTCTCTCTCTCTCTCTCTCTCTCTCTCTCTCTCTCTCTGGATAAACATGTTAATAAACAATTGGCAATTTACTTATATAAAGTCATAAAAATTAGAAACATCGTTTGCAGTTGAGTGAGGTATTCTTTTCCCCCAGTGTTATTCTGTTTAATAAAAATAACAATTGTAGCTGGGGATTGCTTTTCATATTTTCGGTTTTCATTTACATCATTTATTATGTCTATAAGTATCATATCTGAAATGTTTGTTTACACCACCCCTTCATGAGGGACCATGGCCTGTATTGAATAAACCATCCGTATCCATATCCGTATCTCTCTCTCTCTCTGAAACCTGAACAAACATCTCCTTGTCATGAAAAGAGCACAAGGAAGCATGCTGCAGTGTTTCTATGAGCATGAGCAACGGAAAAATCCGATGAACATTTCTGAATTCATTCCGTTGGGTATTGTTGCCACACGGGAGTTGTCAAAACCTTCATTATATACAATGGAGTTTCCCAACTTCGAGATTTCATCCCAACTTAAGGAAAGCAAAACAAAACATTAAACACACACACACACACACACACACACACACACACACACACACACACACACACACACACACACACACACACACACACACACACACTCGCGCGCGCGCGATATGTTGATGTGAGCAGAAAATCAAATAAATAATCTTCAAAATAAAAATAAAAAAATATTAAAAAAAGACGAAGAAGAAGCACATAAAATACAAAATGATTGCATTGTCACAAGAATTAAATGAAAACCAAACCTACGTATTATGAATTCAATGATGAAAATATCCCACATCCAGGTTCAAGGTTACTAGGTTGGTTCACACTGTATGCCTGAAGGCAGGATTTGCGTCTGTGTATGTACTACAAAATATCTGTACCATCACACTCAGCATGCATTCCTTTTGCCCGGGGTGCAAGCACTGATAAATCAGACCCTTTTGGGCAAGGGTGGTGAGCTATGAATATTCATTGATAGTTTGGTGGCCAGCGCCTAGTTCAGGTATAAAGAAATTGTGTGGATTTGCGTTCTGTGACCGGCACTAAATGAAAAAAAATATACAGAAAAAGAAAAGTGGTTTGTAGTTTATACTTGTTGCATTAATACCAGCTGTTTCTTTTCTCTTTTTTTTTCTTTTTTTTTTTTTCCTTCTTCTTCTTTTTTCTCTCTCTCAAATACTGCTAAAACTGTAAAACTGGAACATCGACGTTTTGTATCGGAACACTGCACTCAACGTAACATAAAAGATTTTCAAAGAGAGTCAGTCAGTTGCTCATACACGAGATTACAAATCTTATTCATTTGAGTGATGTGAGATTCAGACATAATATTAGGGATGAGTAATCATGAAACAAAGGTGTATTGTCATTAACTTGGCAAGTGTACGTACCTCTGGTGGCACGTGAAAAAACGCAAATGAGTAACATGAGGCAAAGACGTTTTACTAACATGGCGCATCGACACGTGCCTCTGCTGGCCCGTGTAAACGCGGATGGCGCAAAGACGTTTAACCTCTGCTGGCACGTGCACAACGTGGATGAGTAACCATGAGACACAGACATTATTGTTATTAACTTAGCGCAAGGATGCGTGCGTCTGCGGGCACGTGCAAACGCGGATGAGTGAGATGAGGCACAGATGTATTTTCATTTATTTGGCGCAAGGATATTACGTACCTGTGCTGGCACGCGCAAACACGAACGAGTAACATGAGGCAGAAACGTTTTATCATTAACTTTTCCCAAGGATGTTTACTTCTGCTGGCATGTGCAAACGCGAATGGGTAACCATGAGCTTTGGCACAGACGTATTACCATTAACTTGCTTGCTTGTTTGCTTGTTGCTTGATCCCTTAGCTCCGTGGGGGACCGTTTGGGCAATTGACTTCTCCATTCTGGACGATCATGTGTGAGTGATTATGTCTCAGCAGATGTCAGCCCTGTCCATTCTTCAATGTTGTTAGACCATTTTTTCCTTTGTCTGCCTCTTCATCTCTTCCCTTCAGCCGTTCCTTGGAAAAAAACTTTTGCAAGGCCGTTTGATCTTGTGGTGTGACTATACCATTTCAGTTTCCGTTTCTTCATGATGGTCAGTAGGTCGTTGTGTGAGCCTGCATGTTAAGTAAAGGTCTGGCGAACTTGCTCGTTCGTGATGTGTTCGAGATGCTCAAGATCTTTCGATAGCATTTCAGTTGTACCATTTGGGTTTTCTTCTGCAGTTCTGCCGTGAGAGTCCATGTCTCGCGTAAAAAAACAACAACAACAAAAAAACAAACAAACAAAAACAAACAGACAACAACAACAACAACAAAAAACCTTTGGCACGTGAAAAACGCGGATAAGTAAAGTGACGCCCAGACGTGTTATGAACTTGGCGGATGGATACGTACTTCTGGTGGCACCGTTGCAAAACGCGGATAATTAACATGAGGCACAGACATATTATCATCAAGTTGACGCAAAGGTACGTAGGTTCATCTGCTGTCACGTGAAAACGCGATTGAGTAGCCTAAGACATATTGTCATTGACGCGGCGCAAGGGTGGCACGTGCAAAACGCGGACCCAGAAAGCACGCAGCGAGCTGCCTGTGTGGAGGGGAACCGGCGACCCGCTTTACTTAGGGACATCTGACAAGGGCTGAACAAAGAAAGTACTTCCTGCCAATCAACAGCCCCCTCGCTACCTCCTGCTTCGGCACACACATGGGAGTCGACCATCGTTTGGTTAAGGGGGATCCGGACTCTTTCCGTTTTTTTTGTTTTGTTTGCTTGTTGTTGTTTTTTTTTCTTTCTCATTGATAGGCTGTGTGTGTGTGTGTGTGTGTGTGTGTGTGTGTGTGTCTGTCTGTCTGTCTATCTGTCTATCTCTGTCTGTCTGTCTCTGTCTGTCTGTCTGTCTCTATCTCTCTTCGTGTCTCTGTCTTTCGATTTCATCTGCGTTTCGTCTGGTGCTCGGTCTCTGAGTATCTTTCTTCCCTGTACTACCCTCTTTATTTCAGTCTCTGTCTCGCTCTCTGTCTCTGTCTCTCTCTTTGTTTCTGTCTCTCCCTTAACCCCCCCACCCCCACCCCTTCCCTCGCTTACCTTCATTAACCCCCTCCCCTGAACCCCGTCCTCCATATCCGCCCCCCCACCCCCCTGCCCCCACGTCCCCTCACACACCCCCTTCTCTGGGCTTTGCGAAGTCAAAAGCTCTGAGTTTTCATTTGCGCGTGACCATGGCCGCACAGAACAGCGGTATCAGATATTAATGGTCAGTGTTGGCAATTTCACTCAGCTGCCTGGTTCTCGTTGATAGGCCATCGATTTTTCCCTCTTCCTGTCTCCTTGATCAGTGCGGAAGGACTGCTTCGACTCTTCTTTTCTTTCGTTCTTTCTTTCATCTTGTCTTTTTTTCTTCTTCTTTTTTTGTATTTTTGTTTTCGTTTTTTCGTATTCATTCTATCTTTTGTTTTTCTTTTGTTTGGTCTTGTTCCTTTATTTTGCTTCTCTTTCCTCGGTTCTCTGTCTCTCTCTCTCTCTCTCTCTCTCTCTCTCTCTCTCTCTCTCTCTCTCTCTCTCACGTGTGCGTGTGTGTGTGTGTGTGTGTGTGTGTGTGTGTGTGTGTGTGATATTAAGATGGAAACGGCATAATGATTTGATCTTCGGTTCTTCCGACTAATGATGACGAATGCGTCTGGCTTGTTAGTTTTTGCCCCTTTCCTTTTCTCCTCTTTTGTTTTTCGTCTTCTGGTCCCTCCCCCCTCCTCCCCCAACCTTTCTCCACCACCACCCCAACCCCACTCTCCTCCCCCCGCCCCCGTTTTTCTTTCTTCTTGAATGTAATATAAAAGATTTAAGAGACGTTCTGTTGACAAGGCCTTCAACAAAATTCTGTCATTCTGAGTGGGTGCCTACTTGATGACTGCTTTTTTTAAAGCCTCCATTATCGTCGTTCGACCTTGAATGATAAGAGAACTGTCATCGTCAGATTTGTAGTACGACGTTTAGCAACACCGTATAAAACACAATTAAAATAATAATGATGGTGATGGTGGTGATGATGATGGTGATGATGATGATGATAACCCCGAAACGGGAGCGGGGAGGGTAAGAGGCGTGACTGTGGGGGTGGATGAGTGATTATCTGAGAGTGATGAAAAGTGAGCGTGAGTTCTTTCAGGGTACACCTATTTTTGTCTTAGTTTCCACCCCACCCACCCCCCATTTACTTGTTAGCTTGGGGATTATAGCCTTTATGTGTTTATAGGCTTTTTTTCTTTTGTGTTAACAACATACATAATACTGGATTGTCATTGCCCCTTTGGTGTTATCGTTATCACAATGGTGGTGATAATGAAAACGACGACTATTGTGGAGACGGCATTGACGATGACGACGACGATGATGCTGATGATGGTCTCTCAGCATATGCCTTGGCAACTAGTTTCGGTCGACAATTCCACCAGATTTTGCATTTATTTAACGTTAGTGACTTGAGTCTCTTGAAGCGTCACAATTCATGCCTATGCAGTTATTGTTATGAGGCAGTTATTTTACGTTAGTGACTGAGTTTCCAGAAGCGTTATAATTCCTGCCCATGCAGACATTGTTGTGAGGCAGTTATTTTACGTTAGTGACTGAGTTTCCAGAAGCATCATTCCTGCTCATGCAGATACTGTTGTTGTTGGGTAGTTTCGATCCCATTCTGACGCAGAGAATAAGGTGTGGCTGGATGGACGGATTTTGCAGGCATCTGTCTGGAAGCGATAGGAGAAGCCAAAGTGGAATGGATGACGTCCAGCGACATCCAGGCCTCGGATGAAGAAGTGTTCAATCATACCACGGTCCTGCCCATCAAAGGTGGGAGCAAGCGTGTGTGTGTGTGTGTGTGTGTGTGTGTGTGTGTGTGTGTGTGTGTGTGTGCGCGCGCGTGCGTGCGTGCGTGCCTGCATCCGTGCGTGCGTGTTTGCGTACATGCTTGTGTATGTGTGTGCGTGTATACATATGTGTGTGCGTTTGTGTGTGTGTGCGTGCGCGGCCGGTGTGTGTACGTGATGATGATTATGATCGCTGGAAGAAAAGCGTTCGTTTCTGCCGTACTTATTCTATTCGGACTGTTGATAGATCCATTATTGTATTGCGGCATTCACTTTAGCCAGATGTTGCATGTTTCATCATTTTCGCTATTTGCACCCAGCAGTATTAGACTGCATATGTGAATTTATATTACTAGGAAGAGAGCAAATAAAAAACGGATATTTTCTGTCCGGAGTTCAGTTGTTGTTGGTTTTGTTGTTGTTTTTGTTTTTTCAATTGTCGTTGTTAGACAGATGGTTTGGTTCATTAACTGATTATTGATCAAGTAAATTTTTGTCTGCCAATGTTTCAGAAATGCAAGAGAACAAAGTTTTGAAAAGAAAATACAAAAAGAAGGAAAGAAAAGAAATTAATAAACGAGGAAAGAACAATAACAATTGTACTAAATCTGCTATACAATAATATTTTTTTTTACTCTTTATATATATATATATATATATATATATATATATATTTAACACTCAACTTTGAGATATTAAAAAATGTGTTACGTAAATTCGTTATAACCAGAACGTCACAACTGACCGTGTCGGGTGGTGAGCCTGTTTGGTGAGTAGTTCAGTTAGAAATGAAGACAAAAATATTGCTTCATCAACCAACACAAATCACACGAGCAGCAAAAGAAACAAAGAAGAAAAAAACAACAACCAAACAATCACTTTAATTATACAAACTTTACCGTAATTCATCGCAAGATACAACATGGAGTCGAGTATAGGTAAATCATTGTTATTCACGGTGGAAAAAATTTTAAAAATCATTTTTTAGGAAACATTTCTATCTCTTCTTTTCTTCTTCACCCATAGTTGTGTGAAGAGTCATTGGGGCGCCGCGCAGAACATTTCACCAGATTCCTCCGTGTTTGTTAGTTGTGTGTCAAAGCCTGAGTCTCAGCAAATGGTTTTCATGCACATTCTGCAATTTTGTCAGTCCGTCGCAACAACAAAATAATATCTAAACAGAACAAAGCAGCAAGACAAAAAACAGCATTATTAATTTTTGTGCTTTGTGTGGCCTTTTTGCAGGTGAAAAACAACAACAACAACAACAACAAAAGAACAACAAAAAAACAAACAGCCTTATTTTTCCCCCTTCTCTGTGTGGCCGTGTTGCAGGCGAAAAACAAATCGACGACGAAGGGTTCCTCCACCCGGGCTCCCACTACTTCCCCTTCGAGTTCACGCTGCCCCAGAAGCTCCCCAGCTCGTTCAAGGGCAAGCACGGGCGCCTTCGCTACTATGTTCGCATGACGGTGTACTCTCAAGGCGTGTTCTCGCAGGGCGGCCCCCACACTGAACGCACCAGCAAGTTCGCCGTCATCGGGGCGCTGGACCTGAACAACGAGCCCGATGCTTCGGTGAGGTTTTGGTGTTTGTGGTGTTAGTTCCACTCCAGCCAGTGAGAGGGTGCCACATCGGAATCGTGGTTTGAGTATGCGTGCTAGCTATTTGTGTTGTTACAAAACTCTGCTGCCCGACTCGTCCTCAGAAAGAAAAGATTTGAGCACATCACTCCTCTTTTGCAACATCTCCACTGGCTCCCCGTCTCACACAGAATAAAGTACAAAACAGCACTCTATGTTATAAATGTATTCACAAATCTGCCCCTTCCTATCTCTGCGGCTGCCTTCACCTCTACACTCCATCTCGCTCACTACGATCGGCTTCGGATCCATACTCTGTTCACGCATACCCAGATTCAAACACTCGACTGTTGGCCGCCGTTCTTTCTCTGTCTCTGGACCTTGCAGTTGGAATGAACTTCCTCTTTCGTTTCGTCAAGTCTCCACACTCAGCTCTTTCAAGTCTGGCCTTAAAACCCACCTCTTCCCAAAATAGCCTCCCTTCCCTGCCTCTTCCTTGTCTTCAGTTTCTCCAGTTTTAGAGTTATGTGTGCGTGTGAATGACTGGTGCGAAAGCGCTTTGATTTGTCTCTGCACAAGATTCGGCGGTATATAAATACCATTATTATTATTATTGTTAGTTCCAGCCAGTGAGAGTGCGTCACCTCAGAATCATGGTTTGAATATGCGTGCTAGCTATCTGGGCCAATCAGTTCGTGTCTTAACTCGTCAGGGCGTCGGTCGCTTTCATCACAGCTCGCGTCACTCGGTTGGCATTTTTGTTCGCACAACCGATTAGTTTTAAACCTCTTGATTTTAGTCAGTGTTGTTAGTTTGTTCGGTGTTTCTCGCGCTGGCGCGAGGAAATCGGAACACTGCTGAAACTCCCCAAGGACTGCCTGAAAAACTTCTCCTACGGCCTGCACTGACCGCAGAACCTGGCGACTGGCCATCTATAGAGGGTTTCTGGCGTTCGAGGAGATTTTCTTCTAGAAGCGCCAAAGAGAGGAGAGGTGACCTATCATCTGCTACTACCTGCCCACGGTGCGGCCTCATTGCGTCTGCCTTTGGGTTATGTTGTCATTATCCGGAGTCCCTGACGTCTTCATGTTTCGCGATAGAGTTCAATGGCGTGTGTGTTTGCGTTTGTGTGTGTGTGTGTGTGTGTTTAGAGCCGGTAACGAGTAGGGGTGTGGAGGAAGGGAGCTAGCAGGGGAGGGAGGGAGGACGTTGTGTGTGTGTGTGTTTGTGTATGTTTGTGTGTGTGTGGTGTGTGTGTTTATGACATATAGTGTTCGTGTGTTTCTTTGTTCGGTTGAGGAATTTTGTCATTCATGCTTAAATGCAGAAAATCCGGTGATTGCTTTAGGAGGTAGAGTGAGGAAAAAAGAAACACTATCACAGTATCAGTAAAAATGTTACTAAATTAATGTTTTGTCAGTCAGTAACGACAGAGAAAAAGACGCGAAGAAGTTCTAGTGTCATAATGTGTGAGCGTACTAGTAGAGTTTGTGTGTGTATGTTAGTGCGTGCTTGTGTATGTACACAAATGCATGTACGCATGTGTTTTGGATGCATGTCTTGTCTGTCGGTGTTTTCATAGAGAGAGAATGATGTACGCGGCGCACACATAGATGTTTACATGTACATATATACGCAACAGCACCCAGCCTTGCCGTCGTTCTGGCTGATTTATTTTGCATGTGACTATTTCGGGAGTTAACGAATACAGTCATTCCACTGACAGAACCAGTGCCACACATACGTGCAGACACTAAATCAGTGAAAAATCGACAGAGCGCATGTCCGCTGACTTGCAGTGGATTAAGGTCTAGTCTTATCTGGCCCAGACTAGGATCGGGGGCCTGCGCCGTGATCGATCGTTGCGCCAATTAGGGGATGTGTGATTCGATCTGGTGGTTCTTTTTGTCGGTCTGGATGCAACTCAGGATGTCTGGGTCAGCATCGCGTAATAGTCTCATGGAGAAAAAATGCGTGAAAAAAAAGACTTTGTTGGTGTTTTTCTCTCTTTCTTTCAACATAATACATTACGCTTGTCTTTCTGACTGTCTTGTCTTTCTATACTCGACACAGAAATGTACTCCTGTCCGTCCGGGTGTATAGTTAGGGGTAACGAATAAAAACTGGAGCAAATATTGAGAATTGATAAACATGATCTCTTTTTAATCTGGTGGTTCTTTTTGTCGTTCTGGATGCAACTCAAGCTATCTGGGTCAGCATCGCGTTATAGTCGCATGGAAAAAAATGCGTGAAAAATAACTTTGTGGATGTTTTTTTCTTTTCTTTTTGTCCAGCATAATGTATGACGCATGTCTTTCTGTCTTGTCTTTCTATACTCAGCACAGAAATGTACTCCTGTCCGGGTGTATAGTAAGCGATAATGAATAAAGACTGGAGCAAATATTGAGAATTGATAAACATGATCTCTTTTTGACCTACAGATCACTGAGTATCTGTACACTCAGCAGACTACTGGACTGATCGAGTGAACAGTTCACCCATGACCCCGGCCTTTCCGTCGTTCTGGCTGATTTATTTTGCATGTGACTATTTCGGGAGTTAACGAATACAGTCATTCCACTGACAGAACCAGACCAATACATATGCGCAGACATTAAATCAGTGGAAAATCGACAGAGCGCTTGTCGGCTGACTTAGTTGGTCGGTGGGTCTGTGGGTTCCTCTGCGATGATTTAAGGGCCAGCCTTATCTGGACCAGAATAGGGTCGACCCTGCGCCGTGATCGATCATTGCGCCAATCAGAGGATATGTAATTCGATCAGGTGGTTCTTTCTGTTGGTCTGGATGCAACACAAGCAACGCGTCAGCATCCAGTTATAGTCGTAGAGGAAAAACTGCGTGAAAAAAAATCACGTTATGGATGAATGTCCGGCGCATGTCTCTCAGAGTGCCTTTCTTGCTGTATTATTTGGCACGAAAATGTACTTGTGGGTAGGTGTCAGTCTGGGTGTATGGTAAGCGATAATGAATGAAGATTGGGCGTCAAAAATTCGATAAACATGTTGTCATTTAAATCTGCAGATCAGTGAGTAAATTTTCAACTGGATGACTAATCGACTGTGTGAGCAGGTTACTAATTGCCAGCAGGATTTACGATTACAGATTAACTGTTAATTCATTGATAAGGTTTGTCCTCAAATGGTTTCACTTATAATGATTTGTTAGTAGATTTACCGTTTTCACAACTGGTTGCTCCACTGTTTAAAATTGCTGACTGATCTACCAAGACTTGCAACTCTGGTTGTTGCAATTTTCCTTGCTGTTGTTGACAATTGTTTTCTTTTGTTTTGTGTAATTGTTTGTTGTTGTTTTTTTCATGATTTACTATTTTCGTCTGTGATTCGAAGTGTTTCAGTAACTTAATGTCTGAACAGCTGTAGCTATAGCACCGGCCTTGTGCTGCCAGATGACTCGTGATGTTCAAAGGTTCATTGACTCTGTCGGTGTAAGGGTTGCAACACCCAATATTGGATGCATGGTAAACAATCAGCAGTCAGCTCTAGTCCGCAGTCCAAGTAGATCATAAGTACTTTAAAGCATTAAGTCAGTGAAATAATTCCCATTTGAAAAACATTCTTAAACTAACTGCCGATTCATCTGTCAACCAGTCAATAAAAAAAAAAACACACACAAAAAAACTGCTTAACTGCTGTGTCAGTCAGTCTGTTAGGCTTCAGTCAGTCGCCGTTTATGTTACTCTGTATTCAGATGGTGAAAATAAAAATAATAACGGTCATTACTTTTCACTTTCAGTTGATAGTAATATTTTGTTACTGCGTATAAGACACATACCACACTGACATATTTTGGTGGTAAATTCTTATTTGAAATATATATATAATGGACTGAGGCAGAAAGAAAAATCAGATATCATATGGGCATCACGGAAAAGCAACAGCATACAAACAAACAAACAAACGGAAAAAAGAACAACAACAACGCAAAGCAAACGCATAGAAAATAAATCTTGTCACGCATTGTTCCTACTACATAACGTGATGCCCGCCCGACGGAGTTGCATCCGGACCAGCAAAGAACCACCTGACCGAATTACACACACTCCGCACTCCGTAATGGCGCAATGATCGATCACGGCGCTAAAGGCCTCTCGATCCCGCTCCCTGCCCTAGATAAGGACTGGTACTAAATCCATTGCCGGGGACTTTCAGTCGCAGCGAGCTAGCGCCCGGTCGATTTCCACCACTGATTTAGTAGTGTCAGCGCGTAGTGTTGGTTCTGTGGAGCGGCGTTATTTGTTGCTAACATTCGGCAATAGTAATCAGGAAATTTAGGTCAGTGAGAACATCACACTGATGAACTTTTGAGGGAATTTTGAAAGACGTGTGTGTGTGTGCGTTTCTGTGTTTGTGTGTGTGTGTGTGCGTGCGCGCGTAAGTGCGTGCGTGTAAAAAAAGAAAAAAAGAAAAAGAAAAAAAACTGTCCTAATTGTGCATCCGGTTGAAATTAGCCTAGTGAGAGAGAAGCCAGTTGTTTCTTTTTTTTTTCTGTGTGACAGAACTTCAAAATGCTGAGAGAAAGAGAGAGAGAAAGAGAGAGAGAGAGAGCACCAAAGGAAGCAGACGACGAACAACGATAATGCTTACAAAGGATAATTCAAAACAGCAGAAGTGTGCCATCATTACTAACCCAATTTACCATACGCACACACCCATTACGCTGCTTCTGCCTCTTCCCCTTGCCTCTTGTCAAAAAGGGCTTGGAGGACGAGGGGGACGGGGGAGGGTTGGGGGGATATAGCAGAAGAGAAAAAGGAAAAGGAACGGCTGAAAAGCTTTAGGAAAGGAGGGGGGCGGGGAGGGGTGGTGGGGGAGGGGGGGGGAAGAAAGAAAGAAATAAGAAAAAAAAAAAAAAAAAAAAAACGCCGAGAGAAGTGGTGATAGGCCATAATTGTCTCCCTGGTCCCGGTTCCTTTTTCTCTCCCATCTTCTTCTATCCAGCTACCCGCTAATTTCTGCAGTGTTCGTTCGATTCACCGCGCTTTTTACCCCCAGCGCTAATCCTCACTTCATTAGGATGCGGGCCTGGCTGCTCCGTTCTTGTGGAGTTCTGTGCCATGGATCAGCACTTCAGACCTCGTTAGCTTGGCAGGAAAGATGGTGCAACGGAAGGCCCTTTTTTTTTTCTTTTGCGTGCGTGTGTGTAGATTTTTTTTCTCTGCAGAATACTGACAATGACTGTTTAGTTGCCATGCATCCCCGCTGTTGGTTATTCCACGGCTTAGTGAATGGCGACAAAATTACTACTGAATTCGGCTAATTGGACATTTCAGTTTGTTTTTTGTTTTTTTTGTTTTTTTGTTTTTTCTCTTCCTATTAGAAAGACTAGCACTAAGACCACACCACATAAAATCCACCGAGTTGAGGGAATAGAAATACCTTCCCATTTCATTTGATTAAACTCATCGTTGTGGTGACGGTGCATAATATCGTATTGTTATGTATTATCATGTGTTTTGTTGTATTACATATCATGTTGTGTCGTTTCAGAGTACATAGCAAAGTCAGTTGTTTGTCGGTCGTGTTTTGATGGAAACACAATTAAACACACACACACACACACACACACACACACACACACACACACACACACAAATGTTCGTAGTACTGTACCCTGTGAATTGCATAAATATTTAATGAATATTATGTCACTCGTTTTATGTTTTGTTGTCCTGTGGTGTAGTTTGTTCCGCATCAAATGATGGATAGTTACCGGTGAAGAACATTTGGAAGTGATAGGAATCTGGTGCAGTATGTATGAATTCATTTACTATCCTGTCGGATCTCGTAATTCCAAATTATGTGTTATTGTGTGATGACGGCTGCCTGTGTGAAATGAGGCTTTTGGAAGTGGTGATCGGTTTGGGGTGGGGTGGTGGTATTTTTTATATTAGGTTTATTGCTGTGATATTGATCGCATTTTATGCAGTTATACATTTTTTTCACATAAAAAAAATTAAAGAAAATATCATCGGTTTCCCTGACATTTTGTATGTGTACATGTGAATGTGCGTGCGCATGTGTGTGTGTGTGTCTGGGTGTGTGCGCGCGCGTGCCGTTCATGATCGTGTTCCGTATCGCTTGATACACCATTCACGCCAATCACAAAGGGATGCTTCATCTCTATATTTTGTAGAGGAAATCAATGATTATGAAACGGCACAATGCGTGTCTAGTATTGAACTGTTCTGTGGTGTTTGGACTGTAATGCATTGTGCTGTGCTATGCTATTGCTGTATTGCTCTGCACTGTACTGCACTGTATGTGTATGGGTAATCGGTCGTTTCGCTCCATTGTCATTTCGCCCCATTGCCGTTCGTTTGTGTGTGTGTGTGTGTGTGTGTGTGTGTGTGTTTATAAAACGCGTTATTCATGAAATAAAGAACATTTATACGCTAGAATTGTGACGACGACGACAACGATGATGGTAATGACAATTGTATTGGTTGCTGCTACAGTTCCCGGTGGAAAACAACACTGTTGTTTACGTTTGTATGTTTGTTTTGTGGGTTTTTTTTTAAACCCGTTATCCATCAAGCCGGGGGTGGACAGGCTTGACGCTCGGTGACGCCCTGAGGAAATCAGAAAACCGTGAAGAGTGGAGAGGGGTGGTGGCCAGGTCAGCAGCGGTGCCCCAACGGTCTGAACCCAGACTACGGGAGAGGTGAAGGTGAAGGTGATCCATCAAGCACAATTTTTGGTGACGACGACGATGACGATGACAATTCTGTGGTTGCTGCCTACAGTTTCCGGTGGAAAACAACACTGTTTTTTGTTGTTTGTTTTGTTTTATAAAGCGCGTTATCCGCCAAACACACGTTACGGTGGTGACGACGACGATGATGACAGTTCCGTGGTTGTTGCGACAGTCGCCGTTAGAGAACACCTTTTTTTTTCTTTATGTGTGTGTGTGTGTGTGTGTGTGTGTGTGTAAAGCACGTTATTCATTAAAAAAACAAAAAAAACAAACAAACAAAAAACCACGTACACGCTACAATTGTGACGACGACGATAATGATGATGGTGATGACAATTCTGTGTTGGCTGCTTGTTGCCCGCAGCTGCCGGTGGAGAACGACACGTTCGAGGCGGTGGGGTCCTGGTGCTGCATGGCGGGCACGGTGACGGCCTTGCTCCGCCTGGACCGTAAAGGCTACATCCTCAAGGAGGCCATCCCCGTGTGGGCCGAAATCAAGAACCTCAGCGCCCGCCGCATCGTGCAGACCATGGTGTCGCTGGTACAGGTGAGGTTTTGGGGTGGTAGGGGTGGGAGTGGGGTGTGGATGTGTATGAGGGGAGGGGGTGGGTGGGTGGGGTGTGGGTGGTGGATGTATGTTTGTGTGTGTGTTTGGATTGGTAACTGGGTGGGTGGATGAGTTACGGTTGGTGTGTGGGGGGGTGAGGGAGGGGAGTGGGTTGTGTGTATGTGTTATGTTTGTGTGTGTGTGTGGTGTAGCTGGTGCAGGTATGGTTGATTGGTGGTGGCGGGTATGGTTGGATGGGTGGTGGATGTGTGTTTGTGAGTGTGTGTGTGTGGGGGGGGTGAGGGTGTATGTGGGTGGGTGGTTGGGTGAATGTGTGTGTGTGGGGGGGCTGATTGTGTGTGTGTGTGTACTATTTGTTTATGGTATGCGCGCGCATATGTGTGTGTGCGAATATGTGTCTGTCTGAATGTGTGTGTGTGCACGCACGCGTGTGTGTATGTGTTTGTGTGTGTGTGCGTGCGTGCGTGTGTGTGTGTGTGTTTGTGTAGATGGGTAATTGGGTGAATTCTTGTGTTCGTGGTGTGTGTGTGTGTGTGTGTGTGTGTGTGTGGTGAAAGTATTGTATGAGAGAGAGAGTGTGAATGTGTGTCTATGTGCGCTTGCGCGTGGGGGTTGATTCTTTGGTTCTTGTGAGTGTTTGTTGGTTTGGTGATTGTGTGTTGATTTTGGGATTGGGGATATAATCACAGCTCGGGTTCTGGTTTGTATATGTTTGCTTCTTTTTGTTTTTTGGCCGCAGTGTGTGTGTGAATGCTTGAGAAAATAATCCTTGTTTGCTGCTTTTATTTTTTTCTTTTCCCTTGGCAAGTGCTTTCATGTATGTGCTTGTGGGTATGCGCCTGTGTTTGTACGTGTGTTAATGCGTGGGTGGTTGAGAGAGCGTCAAAGGACAAATGAGGAGAAAGACTCACAGAGAGATAGCGAAACAACGTTGATGGATTAGTGTTCAATAACTATGGTGGAAACTGTTTAATTCTTTTTCTTTGTTCTTCTCCTCTCTCTCTCTCTCTCTCTCTCTCTCTCTCTCTCCTGCGCGCGCGCATGTGGTCCTCTGTCTCTGTCCCTCTTTCTCTCTTCGATTCTGCCCCCCCCCCCCCCCCTTCCTTTTCCTTCCTCCCCTCTCTCTGTCGCCTTTTCTCTGTGTCTGTCTTTCTTCATTTCATTGCCCAGAGGGCTGGCTATAAGAATGAAATGAAATAAATGTATGTGTGTTTGTACCAATACCAGTATCCTTGGAATACCATTCGTTCGCTTTCTTGTCCTGTCTTCACACTCACACTGTTCCTCTCGCACCCCCTCACTCACTCATTCACTTATTTAGTGAAGCTCATCCTCACTATCTCGCACGCACTCACTGTCGCTCACTCGCCAAGTCTTGCTCATCCGTCTCACTCATTGAGCAACTATTCGAGTAACAGTCCAACTGAAATCTGAAATAAGAAGAGTTGCAGAGATTGAGGGGAAAGGGGGTGGGGTGAGAAGAGAGTGTGAGGGAGAGATAATTTCATGGAATAGCCAGATAAACAAATGAAAATCACAGTAACGATAAAACGATGAAAATAAATAATCTTTTGTCCTCGTGTGGATTAGAGGAAAGTTGATGAAAAGCAGAGGGAAAAGAAATTGAAGATATATCATTAATGTAAATATATGTTAGAACAGACAGCCTATAAGATATTACATGATTTAGAAAGGGAAAACATAACTGGGTAACGAAGGTTCGTATTTGTTCGAATATGGATTTGGCTTTGTATGGATGGGACAGGGTGTTGGTTGTGTTAATGGCTTTATATCTCTTTTTCGCCAAAGGCTTAATGATTGTAGATGGCAAACATGGTATAGTCACATTTGTACTAGTGATAGATTTGATATGTATAGAACATTCTGTAATATACCTGATTTGAAACCTTATCTGTTATTAGATATAGACAGGCATCTGAAACGTGTAACGACGAGCTTTAGACTAGGCATATCAGAATTGACAGTGCATCACTTTAGATACAGAAGTTTTTGTGCAAACGATTTAGTCTGTCCTTTATGTCATGAATCCCAAGAAAACCAGGTGCACTTTGTTCTTTGCTGCCCAGCACTAAAACATATACGTCAAATGTTTATAAATCCTAAGTACTACAAGCTTCCCTCGCTGTTCAAGTTGAATTTGTTAATGTCGTCAAGCAATATCAATGACGTACATAATTTTTCGGTATTCTTATATAAGGCATTCAAATCAAGAGACATTGTTACTTCGTAAAACAGTTATAATGTACTTTTTGTTGTCTGTGTACTTACACGGGTACAATGCACGGTTTGTTGTCTATATTAATGCTTTTTTTGTTTATGTGTTTTCGTTGAGTTGTATTATGTTTACGTATACCCCCTTCACTCGGGGTTGTGGCCTGATTGTGAATAAACCATTCCAATTCTCTCTCTCCACCCCCCCGCCCCACCCCACTCTCTCTCTCTTCATCTGCAGCAGAATGAAGTATGCATGAAGCACTGCGGAATGGCACTACATGGTATGAGTCAGTCAGACAAATGGAAAATTGCTGTGTCAGGAAGCAGATGCTTAGGCGCTGGCATGGTTTCACCGTTATACACCACCTACAGTGCCTGCAAGAGCACCTTCATTCACTAGAATACAACTTAACACAAGTGTTGTCTTTTCCTGGTCATTTCTTACTTTCTTTCTTTCTTTCGTTATCTATCTATCTTTCATTCTTCTGTCCTCTCCTCTCTCCTCCTCCATTCCCTCCTCCACCTCTTCCTCCTCATTCCTCTTGTCCTTCCTACCCCTCCACGTCAAAGTAACGATAAAGTAAAGACCGGTCCAGATGGAATAAGTATGTATACAACGAAAAGAAACAAACATTTATGTATTGCAATGATTGGAAGCTATCAAACCTGAACCTGAATACACACACACACACACACACACACACACACACACACACACACACACACACACACACACACACACGCATGCGCTTACTTACACTCTCACACACACACAGGAACGAAAAAATAAAAACAGAAAAAAACGCGACATTCAAAGCACGCCATGAAATATGCAAACGCAATTCTCAGAACAAACAACGCGCGCCCTCAGCAACGAGAAATAAATGCAATACTGGATTAATTAATGTAAGTTTAACCTGGCCTCGGGTAAAGGTTTGCGCAGGAAAGTGTTGAATGTCCAGTTACATAATCATACTGCTGGCGATTGTAGACAATGCAAGGTTTATCGGTGTTGTAAATCATAGCCAGCCCGATGCAATCAGTGACCTGTTATTCACGTCTGCCTGTCATGATTTCCTCTGTAAACAAAAAACAAAACAAAAACAAACAAACAACAACAACAACAGCAACAAAAATCGATCGACCATCACACTTTCAAGCATCTGGGAGCAAGCTTTCTGGCACCGGGGATGGTCCTTGGAGCTGACTGTGTTTTGATAAAGCCATCCCTGTATCGACTGAGTTGAAGCCGAGGGAAAGAAGGTGAAAAGAAAGAAAGAAAAAAGAGAAGAGGAAAGAACATGTGTTTGTTTTTAATCCTATCCCCACTCTCCTGACAGACTGTTCAAAACTTTGCCAGAAGGTGTTTTCTGATGTCGACCCGGCTGAAGTGAACCGAAACAAAAAGCATTCAATGCTTGTTTTCTTCTCTGAGCTCTACTCATTTTGCTTCTTGTCAGTCACTTACAAGCTTTGTATACGTTGCAAACTTCGGACAGAACTTTTGCGTATATGTCATTATTCCAGCGTTTCTGCCCGAATGGTGGCGCTTTTGGAAATGTTCTTGAGGCCCATTGGAATATGGAGAGAGAGGGGGGAAAAAAAAGAAAAGAAAGAAAGAAAGCTTTACGAATACACGGCTTGCCGAAGAACATGGGAATAGCGATCGAACGTGGTGTTTGAAACAGCAGGTTTAAGTTGTGTAGAGTTTGGATAAAAAAAGGAGAAAGAAAAAGAATGGTCACGATTAGCAGAACGTGTGTGTGTGTGTGTGTGTGCGTGTGTGTGTGTGTGAGCGCGCGCGAGTGAATATGAGTGTGTGTGTGTGTGTGGCGCGCGTTTTATTAATATGTATATCGATTTCAACACGGTTTGGACCAGTTGAAACGTTTTCTCTTTTTTTCTTTTTTTTTTCTTAATTCTGAACATGATGTAGTTATTCGCCCTTGACCGCCCTAAGGTGAAGGACACATGTGACTTCAATGTTAATGACTAGTTATGTATGTGCGATACGAAGTTATCTTTATACTCGGAGCTTCACGACTGACCAAGGGCCAAAGGTCAAGGACAATCAGTCTGGCGGTTTGGATGGTAGAGACTGGGAATGTCTAGGCTGATGCCATTGTTCTTTTAGACATATGATTACTTAGTTTAAAATCATCTCTCGTTTTTTTTTGTTTTTGTTGTTGTTGTTTTTTTGTTGTTGTTTTTTTTTTAACATTCTGGTTTAAATCGTGGTCGAAGAGACATTTCAAACGTTTTTAATTTTTGAATCTAATCGGAAATGCATATAAACGGACCATTCCCTCCTCCCGCTCCCATCTCCGCCAGACACACACACACACACACGCACTACCCCGACCTTAACCCTTCTCAAAAAACAAAAACAAAAAAAAGGACAAAAAAAGCCAGAACAACGCAACAACAAAACCGACCAAATAAATAAATAAATAAATCGTGTTAGATGGAACTTCATTTTCAGAAGCAATACCGGGCCATGACACTGAAGAAATAACCTTTCTCTTCTACAGATTGTGTGTGTGTGTGTAAGCGCCCGCCCGCGCACATGTGTTTCTGCGCACTCATATGTTTGCTCCACCTTGTGCGCGCAAATGTTAGTTGGAGAATGCATTTCGGCACGTAGTACTGTGGATTTTGATGGAATGGTTATCTCTTTCTTGGGCTTTTATGAGTCGCACTTACGTAATCGTGTTTGAATACGCATTCAGCGTATGAAAACTGTGTTCAGCTTTTCCATCAGAAGCTGTCATTAAATTTTAAGCGATCGGTTTGTGAGATAGCCGAGTTAAAAAATTGGCTGTCTGTTGAGATTTGTGAATGCTAATTTGTGTGATCTAAAAATTCTCTACATGTTTTCGTAAATGAGAGTTGCAGAAGCCGCTACATTTGTAATGAAACCAGTATCGCGTATTCCAGTGTATACATGTAATGTCTGTTTAGTATTCTGAAAGAAAAATATATACATGATTAATGAAATATTATAACAGATAATGAAATATACAAAAGATAAAAAAGTAATGAAGACACAGAATCACGGGAAAGAACTCGCGCGGTCTTTACTATCTTCTGAGACAGTGTGATATTCCTGTCGTCTTTTAGTTAGCTGCACAAAGAAAAGGAAGGAGGGGGTGGGGGTGGGGGGAGGGCGGGGGGAGATTGTCTGCTATCAAACCAGTCCTTTGCAACGCTAGTTGTTGTTTGTTTCCTTTGACCTTGTTTAACAGTATGGTGCAGTTCTGCTCTCATTGCATCCGGTGTGCACATTCTCTATAAGGCGATTTTTCATACGTAGCCAACGCATGCACATGACACACACGCACATCGATTCACACGGATACTCACACGATCTTAACACGCGCACACGCACATACACTTACGCACGTGCACATACAACCCCCTCCCCCCCCCCCACACACACACACGTAGACACAAGAAATTCACAAACACACAAACAGTTAATGCACACACGCGTGTGCGCACGCACTTGTATATACTCAAACATGCGCGCACACACATACGTACGCGTACACGCACACTCACAAACACACACACACACGCGCGCGCACACACACACACACACACGCACACATGAGCGCACACTCACACAAAAAAACATACACTCATGCACACTCATATATACATTATTCTCTGCCAGTGTGTATGTCCTCCTCGCGCACAACTGAACAGCTGAAGACCAGCTTCGCTCTGAGTAGTTTTGGTCTGGATGGTGGGGAAAGCGACTCATGCATCCATCGATCGATCTTTCTTCCCCTTCCATTCTCCAACCCCTTCCTTCCCCCCGCCTCCGCCCCCCCCCCCCTCCCGGTACCCCTACATACACGCACTTACCTTCTAGCTCTCCCATCTCTCTGCACCCCCATCCACACCCCCCTCATGTTCCTTCCCTCACTCAGTTCAATCCCCTTTTGTCAAATCCCTTCCATCTCCTACCCATCGACTAAGCCGTTCTTCAGTCAGATGCTGTACCAAACCCACGTTCGAGCCAGGTTTTTTTTTTTATTATTACAATTTTTTTTCTTGTCTCCATACAAAGCTGAACAGGAAATTATTGATTTTGTTAACCGTTTCGTTGCGCTCCTCTTTTGTGTCACCGCGCTGGTGATGCGGGTTGCGTTTGTATGGGAATGGTGACATTTTATAATTGTGTCCCGCTGCGGCATTTTGAACTACAGAGGGAGAAGGGTTTACTGGGAGCTTTAAGATAAAACGTCAGTGCGTTTTTGTATTGTGTGGTTTTTATTGAGGATGTAGGGGTGGGGAAGGGGGGCGTTTGTGCGAAGGGGAGGGGTTGGGGGGGAGTTTGGAGTGCAGTTTTGGAGCGATAGAGGAATGGAGCGGCGATGGGGACGAGCGAGGAGGTGTTTGTGTTTGTGACTGTGGGGGAGAGGTGTGTGTGTCTGTGGGAGATGTATGTGAGGGAAACACTAAATAAATTATGATTGTGTGTGTGTGTGTGTGCATGCGCGAGCGCATATGTGTGTATGATGTGTGTGTGTGAGAGAGAGAGGGGGAGAGAGAGAGAGAGAGAGAGAATCAGCTTTTTTTTTTCATTGCCCGGTTGAAAAAAAACACGTTTCGAGCAGATAAAACCACAGTGTAACACAGAACAATGCAAAAGCTCTCCTCTCTCTCTCTCTCTCTCTCTCTCTCTCTCTCTCTCTCTCTCTGTGTTTGTGTGTGTGTGTGTTCGCGCGCACGCTTGGGCATGTATGTAAGTGTGCGCAGGTTGTCTCCGATTTACTTTTGATTTACTTTTCTCAAACATAAATGAATTAAGAAATGAACAAATAAGATAAAAGGAAATAAAACAAATGAATAAAAACGGAGTTCGGCTTGAACCGACGTTCTTGCAATGGGCTGGCGAGCGACCAATGCCTCCATTCATCATATCGACAGAGAACAGTACATTCTTCCTCTCGGCTTGTTTCAGGGAGTGTGTGCGTTGTCGTGGATTTCCATCCGTGTCCGCATTTCTCTCTGTCGTGTCTGTCGATTTCCGTCCTGGAGACCAGCCCACCTTTCCTCTCTCTCTCTCTCTCACAAACACATACTCATGCACGCGCGCATGCGCCGAATATCATTTAAAAAGTGAAAAGACGTTAAATTAAATAAAGAAGAGACGCACGCACGCGTGCGCGCGCACGCACTCACGCAAACAGCTGACACACACACACACACGCGTGCGCTTACAGTGCTCTCACATACAAGCACATACATTCTCTAAACACACACACACACACACACACACTTTCTCTCTCTCTATCTTTTTGGCCAACACTGATATAGTGTGGAGCTGTGCAAGTTGTGCGATTTTGAAGACACAAGTTCCCTCCTGTGTACAGTTTCGAAGCCCACCCCCGCAGTTTCGCCCTCCCCCACCCCCATCCCCCATCCCCCACTCCGTCTTCTGTTTTGCTCAGCTGGCGTTCCAGACATCACCTGCTCTAGGCCAGGAGCTGGGAACAGGTTGTCGTTGCGTATACCTATCTGTCTATCTATCTATCTATATATCTATCTGTCTATCTATCTATCTGTCTGTATATCTATCTGTCTATCTGTCTGTCTATTTATCTATCTATCTATCCATCTATCTGTGTCTGTCTGTCCGTCTATCTCTCTATCTGTTTATCTATCTAGCTATCTAGCTATCTATCTATGTCTGTATCTGTCTGTATCTGTCTGTCTATCTTTCTATCTATCTGTCTATGTATATCGATCTGTCCGTCTGTCTGTCTATCTATCTGTCGGTCCATCTAATTTTAGAAAACGCACACATACATACGCGTGCTATGTGTTCGGGCGTGCTATCGTCGACGGCATTAATTTTATTTGCGAGTTCCTTTCCTTTCCGGCAGTGTGTATTCCTCCCTGCCATTGAAGCTCAGTGTTGTAAAGAAAAAGATCCGTCTCTGGTTTAGTTTCTCTGTAATTACTGAAGCCCACAAAACACATCAGTACCCTTGTCGACTCATGTTCTCCAAGAAAATGCCTTGCCCAAGAAAAAAAACTGAGGGGTTGGGGCAGCCTTTTGTGCAACGAGTAAGCAGAATAAGTGAGTAACCAGTATCAAAACCCTTGGCTGTTCACTGACATCTTTCTTTTTTCTTTCTTTCTTTCTTTTTTTTTTTAACCACCGATAGTCCATAATTGCTGTTAGTTTTGTT
>NC_134881.1:24025372-24040372 GCF_041734735.1 Babylonia areolata
GCTGGGATCGTTGTGTCTCTTCTTTTCTCTCTTTCGCTCCCTTTTGTCCGTGGTGTCTTGCTGTTAACTTTATTAAATGTATTGTTGTTGTTTTTAGTACAGTGCGTTTTACGGATTTCCTTCTCTTTTTTTTTCTTTTTTTTTCTTTTATGCCCCGTTGATTAGCGGGAAACAGTATTTAGTTGTTATCTTGTTACCATGGTTTTATAACAAAAACAAAAAAAAGTTTGGATCGTTAGTTTATTTTTCTGTCTGTCTGTATCTCTCTCTCTCTCTCTCTCTCTCTCTCTCTCTCTCTCTCTCTCTCTCTCTCTCTCTGTTCTCTTGAACAATTAAAAGTGATAAGAAACTCTAGGGAGAGCTGGACAGTACAAGGTCTTCAGAGAAGAAGCCCCCCCCCCCCCCCCCCCCCCCCCCCATCCCCCCTTTACCCACCCCTCAGTCAAGTGTTTCGGCCCTAAACTCCTTACAGGTGGAAATCCTTTTCTACTTTGATTTGATTTGATTTTTTTGTGGATATCACACCAGACATTGTTCAATTTAAAAAAAAAAAATCAAAATGGACATTTAACGAAGGCAGTATATGTTCTTTTTTGTCTTCCTGTCTTTTCTTTCCGGAAAGATTGTCAGGAAAAGAAAGAACACACACACACGCGCACACGCACGCACGCACGCATGCACGCTCGTACTTAATATGCACGCGCATACGCGCATACTGGGTGTGGGGGAGCCAGACACAAAGAGAGAAACAAGGCTGAACGCGGGCTGTCCGTTCAGTCAGTTCCAGTCCTGTGGAAATGATTGTGTTCCGTTCCGTTTCGTTCCGTTCTTCCGGACTGCGAACAAGTATTGGTTTTCTGGATGCGGTTTTGAAAGGTTTTATTTGTCCCCTTTCTTTGCTGGGATCGTTCTGCATGATTTGCTCTTCCTGCTACCTCTCACTGTCTTACAGTTATGTCTATGTTTTTACTTGGTTTTAATCTAATGATTAGTTGTTACTTTTTTCTTTTTTTCTTTTTATTTCAGTGCGATTATGTGTTGTTGTTTGTTTGTTTTTTAAATCATCATTATTATTGTTGTTGTTATCATTATCATTATTATTATTATTACTACTATTATGATTATTGTGTGTCCCATAGCTGAGTGGTGGGTGGGGTGGAGGAGCATGATGGTCAGTCGCGTATACCCTGATTAAATAGAACATTTCGCGTCGTCTCTTTCTCCGCCCGTCTGTCTGTCTGTCTGTCTGTCTGTGTCTGTCTGTCTCTGTCTGTCTGTCTGTCTGTCTCTCTCTCTCTATCTCTCTCTCCAAAAAAAAGGCTGTTGTGGTTATCCTTCATATTTTGTATAAATTGGATTGTAATTCATTTGTTGTTTTTTCTAAGTTGTTTGATGCTCAGGTGCAGCCAATCCTGCAATATGGAGCAGAAATATGGGCGTTGGAGAATAATGTAACACTAGAAAAGGTGCATTTGTATGCCATGAGGCGTTTCTTAAATGTAGACCACCGAATACCTAATGATTTTGTTTACGGAGAACTGGGTAGGTATCCAATTTATTTGAACTCGTATGTGAAATGTATAAAGTACTGGCTTAAACTTACAAGAATGGATGAATTTAGATTGCCTTTTAAGGCTTACAAGTTATTGCGAAACTTAGATAGTAACAGTAAGAAGACATGGGCTTCTAACATACGAAAATGTCTAAATTCATACGGATTTTTGTTTGTTTGGGATAATCAGGGTGTTCGATGTATCTGAGGATTCTTGAAATGTTTTTAACAAAGATTAATTGATTGTACATATCTGGCAGGACTGGCAGGACCATATGTATAACAGTGATAGATTTACACAGTATAGATTTTTCAAGACAACGCACATGATAGAACCTTACACTGGATTAAAGATGAATATACATGTAAAGAGTGCTTTAAGCAAATTTAGGTTCGGTGTCTCTGATATTGCTTGTCATTGTTTTCGATACACAAACGTACGAGAACAGAAACTTTGTGCCGCTTATGCAATCAGGCTAAAGAAGATAAAATCCATTTTTTGTTTTGTTGCCCTGCTTTTCATGATCTCAGAGTAAAATTAATTAGTTCGAAGTATTATGCAGAACCATGTCATTTTAGGCTAAATATGTTGTTGTCAACAAGAAATGAGACAGTTCTTTTTAATTTAGCTATGTATATTTATGAAACAAGCAAGAGGCTACGCACTGCAGTCTCTTAATATTCGTTTGCAGACCTCATGTTTGTTAGCTGTTACCTTTGTTAATGAAAATTATGTATTATGTTCCTTTGTATTAGCCCCTTCAGTATGGGACCAAGACCATCTGAATCTGAATCTCTCTGTCTGTCTCTGTCTCTCTCACTCTCACTCTCTCTCTTTCTCTGTGTCTCTCTGTGTGTCTCTCTCTCATCTCTGTCTCTCTCTGTCTGTCTGTCTGTCTGTCTCTCTCTCTCTCTCTCTCGCTCTCCCCTCCCCCCGCGCCCCGATCTGTCTCTTTTCTCTTATGTGCATGCAACCTTAGCACGCTGCCAATAGAATCGAACTCGAAGCCTCTGCCCGCCACTTCTGTCAGGCTCCGTCTGTCTCTGTGTCTGTCTAACTCCCCTCACTGTCTCTTTTCCCTGCCGTGCTCTCTCTTCCCTCCGATCTTTCTCTTCTTTTCCCTTGAGCATGTGGATTTCAGTTTGCCTGTAGAATCAAACACTGTCTTCCTTTGCCGTCCCCCCCCCTCCCCTCACTCCTCCAAACTCTCTCTTTCATTCCCTGTCTGTCCCTGTGTGTGTGTGTGTGTGTGTGTGTGTGTGTGTGTGTGTGTGTGTGTGCCTCTCTGTGTCTCTTATCTCGTTTCTGTCTGTCTGTCTCTCTCTCTGTCTGAGTCTCTGCCTCTCTCGCTGTGTCTCTCTCTGTCTGCCCCCTACTGTATATTAGGTCGACTGAACCTCTTGGGTGTATTCATGTGTTTCATCTTTACTCATTGTGTTTACATTTGTTTAGAATGTATGCTGGTATTATAATTACTGGCCGGTTACTGATTAAACAGTAACCCCTTCAGAATAAAGAATATTCGCATTCAAATACTCTCTCTCTCTCTCTCTCTCTCTCTCTCTCTCTCTCTCTCTCTCTCTCTCTTCCCATTTCTCTGTCCAGCCCCTATCTATGTACCCATCAGTGGACGTCCTACACATCGCCACTCGCCTTCTTCGCGTGGTTCATGTCAGAGGGCGTATTGATATGGAGAGGGTGAGGGGGGCGGATGGGAAGGTTCCGAGGTTGGTTGAAAGGAGGATCGACTCGCACTCGTCGTCTTCCTCGACCCAGACTACTGCGGGCCATTCCTCCTTTGCCCCTGCAGATGACAAAGGCGTGCAGATCGAACAAAGGTGGACCCGGATGCGTCTGCCCCAGTGCGCGCGATGGGGTCGCGCGCTTGCTTGCTCAGGGTCACTCGAACAGGTACTCGAAAGCGCGTGCACACACACACACACACACACACACACACACACACACACACACACACACACATATATATATATACACAGGGACAGGTGGGATGAGTGGAGAGACAGACTGAACGGTAATCCTTATTTCCAAGGATAACAGATCAATATGGGTGGATGCATTTCTTTTCCGTCTTTTCCACACAGAGAGAGGAGAGAGAGATCAGTCGCCGCAACGGCTTCACAGACATAACGAGAGAGAATTCGATCTGATGTTTGTCTGCCGAAAATGTGTGCCACCTCACAGCTCAGTTGCTTGAGGGTGGTTCTCATCGTCACGGGGTTGAAAGTTTTAAATCAGAGAGTGAGACGGATATACGCGATCTACCTGTTACTATTATATATCTGTTTAGAGGAAGAGGAGGAGGAGGAGGAGAAGAAATCCAAGCCGTGATTTCTTCGTTTTCCGTTAAAAAGGGCGGAGAAGACTTTTACCCCATTTGTATAGAAAACTAATCTCTCTCTCTCTCTCTCTCTCTCTCTCTCTCTCTCTCTCTCTCTCTCTCTCTGACCTGGCCACCCACCTTACTCTGGTGTCAAGTTGGTGGTGTTCGTGTTGTATTAGATGGACCTCCAATACAATTTGGTTCACCTAACAAGGAAGATTGCTTGATGACAAACGTGCATATGGGACGGAAACCCTTCATCACAAATAAATGAACACGTTCCTGGTTGTGCGTTCATGTGGCGCTAATGGTCGGCCGCTTTTAAATTAAAGGAAGTTAATTACGGGGTTCGACTTCCTGCAGCCTTTCGAACAAAAGACCCAGCTATCTAGAAAATGAGTTTAGGTCACGAGAGTACTGGGACTGCGATGGTGAGATGGAATGGAATACACACGTAACGATTGGGAAAGCAAGGAAGGAAGCGAATGGACGATGCTATTTTTTTGCTTGCTTGCTGTTCTTCTTTCTTTCTATCTTTTCAACCGGCTGGACACGAGATTCGATCCCACAACCAGTGGTGTCACAGACAATACGGATTGTACTACAACATCCTCGGGTTGGCTTTCACTGCATATAAATAGCCGCGCATTCCCAGGCATTCCCTACTGCCCCATTAATCACACACACACACACACACACACACACACACACACTGGAGATTCTATTCACGGCCTTGTCACTGAAGGAAAATGGTGTCGGAGATCCCACAGACCTCCCCCGAGATGCCAGCCAAGGAGGTTTGCTTTCCTGGCGAAGATGGCAGATGTTCTGACTAAACACAGCGGGGTCGGCTTTTTGCCATAACAGCCACGATGGCCACGACCTCACTCAGTGATGTTCCAAATGATACAACGTCTTGTCAACAAGAAGAAAGAGGAGGAGGAGGAGAACGGATGAATATAAGAAAAACAGAAGGAAAGAACGAAAGAAAATTAGAAATAACACGGCGCTTTTTTTCTTTTTTTTTTTTCTTTCTTTCTTTTTTTTTTTTTTTTTTATACTTTGTGTGTGTGTGTGTGTGTGTGTGTATGTGTTGTGCTTTTTTTCATGACAGCAATAGGGGGCGACGACCTCCGTCAAAGATGTTTTTTTGTTGCTGTTGTTGTTGTTGTTTTTAGGATAGTTCAAATGATGTGACGTCTTGACAAGAATAAGAAGGTGGAGGAGCAGGAAGAAATACATGAACACTAGAAGGAAAGAACTAAAGAAAAGAAACGGTGCGTGATTTTTATTTTTTTTTTTTTTTCGATGGCGAGGACCGCAGTCAATGATAATTCAAAAGAGACAACGTACCGTCCAGAAGAAAAAAGAAAAAGAGGAGAGAGAAGATACAAGAATAACAGAATCGAGCGAAAGAAATAAAGAAGGAATAAAGACGGGGCGGGTTTTCAGCGATGACAGCTTCACTACGATGGCGATGGACTCAGTCAAGGATAGCTGAGCTCAGAGAATTCGGTGGAGAGAAAAACGAAAGAGGAAGGAAAACAAGAACATCGGGAAGACAGAAAGAAATACAGATCGAAATAATAGACAGACAGACTGATAGAGTGAACAGGTTCAACCACGAGGGCGTCGATCTCGGTCGAAACAGTAGAGGGGGGGGGGGGGGGGGGGGGGGGGGGATATTCTCTTTTAAGGCGCGATGGTCACGAGTTGTTAAGGGAAAGAGAGGGAAGAAAGAAAGAGTAACGAAACAGAGAAGATTGAGCGGACGAGTTTGTTGCCATGACCGGGAAGATCACAACTTCGGCCAAGAATAGTAGAACTGAAGGAACTTTTGGAGGGAGAAAGAGAAAAAACAACAACAACAAAAAGAGGAAGAGCGGATAAGTGTTGCTCGACAAGCGCAGTGGCCAAGACTTCGGTCAAGATTCGTGAAGATCAGTTATCTTTTGGGGTGGAGAGGGGGGGAGTGATAAGACAGGACAGAAGTAGAAGAAAGTTGAGAGTGAAAGAAGAGGACGGGTGAATGAAAGACAGAAAGCAAAACAGAAAGAAAAAATGAAAGAGAAGCCAAACGGAAAAAAGCTTTAAGAGAGAGAGGAGAAAAAAAATCTATTAATATCGAAGAAGAGGAAGAAGAAAAGGGGGGGGGGGGGAGAAAACAAAAATTTTATCGCCCTCCTCACACCCCCCCCCCCCCCCCCCCCCAAAAAAAAAAAAAAAAAAAAAAAATTGTGAACAAATATAAAGATAAAATCGAAGATTTGGGGTCTTATCAGTTATATTCATAAAAATAAAAAGAAAGAAAGGAGAAACAGACAGACGAAAGGAAGGAACTTGACAAGTATTGAAATGCACTACAAAAATGGTGAGGTTAGGATTGCGAAACGCGAGCGCGCGCGCGCGCGTGTGTGCGCGCGAATTCGCGTGTGTGCGGCAGTGAAGAATTTGTGCTTACACGGGAAGGCAGAAATGGAAGATCATTAGGTAAAGGGGTGAGTTTTTGTTGTTGTTGTTTTGTTTAGATTTTACGCAAGTAATTGAATCTAAAAGATATTTTGACACGGTATGCGAAAACACGATCTGTCTTACATATTGTGCGTGGTTTGAGTGGCAGTCAGCATAACTGTGATTATAATCTTCTCCCTTCATCCATTTCCTCTTTCTTACACACATACGTTTCGAATGATTTGCAGAAGTGTGTTTCACATTTATGATTATTACCAGTTTAATATCTGCGAAGCATGTGGTGTGGGAGGAGAAAAACTTTCTATTTCAAACAGTAGTTTTTTTTGTGAATATTACGTGATATTGAATGTGGCTTTGGATTGTAAATAAGAGGTGGGAGTTGTTTTGAAGAGCCAACAGGAGACAGAAAAAAAAGATCAAACTGATTTTAGAAAAAAACGCTTCTCCCTAATTCTCTTCTTTTTTTTTTTATTGTTGGATTTGAAATCAGCGTCTTTTTAAAATATTTTTTTCTGTTTGAAAAAAAATTAAGATGGATTGGCTGATGGAATTCAAATGTAATTAAGCCCTGCATCTTAGATTTGATTACATTGCACCTTTCGTGTTTATAACTAGAATATCGATAGGAAGACAGACAAAAAAGAAAAAAAGAGTGAAATGATTAAATGGAATCGAAGAGGAAGAAGCGAACGAGAGGACGTGGGGCTGAGGTTCATTAGTTACCTGTCAAAAAAGGCACGAAAGGAAAGAATTCGACAGGCATTGAAATGCAGGATAGAAAATAGTGGTGACAGGGGTGCCAAACGTGTGTGTGCGTACATGCTTGCCTGCGCGGGGCGGGGAAGAATTTGGGCTTATGCAAGAAGGGATAATCATTAGGTAAAAAATCATATGGCAAACTTTTCCGTCTAAAAGGTGTTTTCACACAGATTTGGGATACGTCGTACGTCTTAAGCATTACAAATAGTTTGAGTGACAATCGGCAGACATGATAATATCTCTCCACCATCTCCGATTCTTGTGTACATATGTTTTCAATGATTTATATGATGATTATGGTAATTACATCTCTATTGCACGCATGTGCTGTTGGAAAAAAAACAAAAACATGTCAACAAGCTGGGGGTTTTTTGTTTGTTTTTTTGTTGTTGTTTTTTTTGGTTTTTTGGTTTTTCCGGATTTTAGGTGATAATAAAATGATCTTGAATCTGGCTTGGGTTTAAAAATAGAAAGTGGCAGATGTGTCTCGTCATGTTGCAGAAAGCAACCAGGAAAGATGAATGTTTTCAAATTAAAAAAATCAACCTTCGTAATTCTGCATCGTAAATTTTATCCTTTAAAAATCACTAACTTAATTTGAATTTAATTTCTTTGTTTAATTTTTAGACGGATGGGAAGATAGAATCGATCTGAATGTAATTTAACCCTATTCCTGAAATAAATGATATAATGAAAAAAATATATAGGTATGTTAAAATGACGACTGTTTTTCTTTCGCGTATGTAGTTAAACTGTTAACAGAAAGACGGGTCGAAGAATGAGGGGAAAACTAAGAAGCAGAGTAACAAATCACATTCGTACGTATATTTACTTATATATTTATTTATATATTTATCTATTTGTCTGTCTACTTATTTATCCATTCATTTATGGGGGGGGGTTGTTTTGTTTTGTTTTGTTGTTGTTTTTTTGTTTGTTTCTTTCTTTCTTTCTTTCTTTAGAATTTGGGTTTGTACCAGAAAGTTTATTTTCACCGTTCACCGGAGCGTTACTGTGTACTTAAGTTATTTCACGTGTGGAGTTCTGGTTGTCTGTCCGTGGGTTAGGTTTGACTGGCGAGCCAAATGTGAAAACCTGACTCTCTGCAGAGGGGTCCTGGGGTATGGTCCATTCCGGGTTGAGGTCAATCCGAAGGTCCGGCCTTGGGTGGAGTTTGGCGGGCGTTCCAAAGGGGGAGTCTTGGATGTCTTGTAGAAAGGTGAAATCCCGTACTCTGCGCTTTCTAATATGTATGCTAGCGTCTTGCATGCCCAGCGGATATAGATAACCGCTGTGTTGGGCAAGAAAATGGAACACAACCGTCGAAGATGCTTCTGTAAAATTCGAAGTGATCCCATTCTTTACCGCTTTTTTTTTTTTTTTTTTTTTTTTTTAATAGAAGTTCATTCCCTTCTCTACTTTTTGCAGATTTAAAAGTGAGATTTCCCTTAAAACGTGGGAGATTGATCTCCAATCTTCGGGAGGGCTTCTCCCTGCTGCGAGTTGGAAGTTTTCTCTACGTTTGGAAGCCAGGGAGGATAAGCCTGGTGCGTTTACATAGAGGACGAAATGGCCGTCGTTCGCTTGGGCTGCAACCAAAACATTGCCACCTCCCCTGAGGGGGATTAGAAGAGAAGTTCTTTATAAAGTTGTCTTCCCTCTCCTCCTTGTTTCTATTTCTTTAAGGTTTTTTCCCAGTCAGTTTTTTTTTTTTTTTTCAGTACCACTATGCTTTTACACCTTGGTTTGTGCTGGCTGGGAAAAAAACAACAACAAAACTTAGGCTGAAAGGCGATGTATTATAAAGAGGTAAAGATTAGGAGCAACAGACTCAGTAATACATTGACTTTGACTCGTGTGAGCTAGATTACTTTGTTTCGCAACAGGCTTTGCTGAAGATCTTTTTTTCTATATTTCGTTATCGTTTGATTCCATTCCGCGTGATTTGATGATCTCTTGCGGTGCTGACAAACCGATTGTAAAAACTGCGACAGAGTTTACAGGTCGTCAATTTATTTCTTCACACTTAGATTTGATTTGCGCGCGCACACACACACACACACACACACACACACACACACACACGATCGTGCATACATACGGGATGGTTGGGGTGGGGTGGGGGGGCTCCAGCAACTCTGTCCAATTCCTGGTATTGCTTTTTTTTCTCTCTCTTTCTTTCTTCCCCTGTCCCTTTTCCTCTCTCCCCATTCCCTTCTCTGTTCCCTGATCCTACCACCCCCACCTTCCCACACACCCCCACCACCCTCTATTCCCAGTCCTAATACCCCCAAAATAGCAGAAGGGGATGGGGATTGGGGAGAATGCTATCTGTATCCATCCTACCGACACGCAGCCTTCAGACCACTGCCATGGGAGGCGGGAGGAGATAGATGAGAGATGGATTACTCGGGGAGGAAAAACCTTTGACAAGTCCACAGTGCACAGGCGCCCGATTTTGTTTCCCCCCACCCCTCCCCAACACCCCCTCTCACTCTTTCCCCTCAGGCGGGTGGCTGCTGCATACCAGATGCGTGCACTCACCCTTCTATCTGTCTGTCTTGTCTTTTCTTGTCTTTACTTTTCTTTTGTTACCCAATCAAGCATTCCAGACGTTTCTTTTAGCAGTGCGAGTACCGCATTCATGAGATGCTGTTGAAGTAGTGTTTTTCTTTAGTGTTTTTTTTTTCTTTCTTGTGTGTGTGTGTTTGTTGTCGTCGTCGTTTATTTTAAACGCCTGGCCAGATATTCTTGACGTTTCCATGAAAAGTGCAGGGTCCGCATTCATGAAATCCTGAAGAGGTCTTTTTTTTTCTTTCTTTTTTTTTTTTTTTTTTTGTTTTTTTGTTTGTTTTGTTTTGTTTTTTTCTTTGTTTTGTTTTGTTGTTGTTGTTTTTGTTTACAGCTCAACCAAGCATTATAGACGTTTCCTTGAACAGCGCATGGACCGCGTTCATGAAATATTCTGGATGCTTTTCTTTTTTCTACAAACATTTTCGTTTATGATTTGAATAGCCTGCCGCGTCTTACCAAAGATTGTAGACTTTTTCTTGAACAGCATTCGTGAAGTATTGATGAAGGGGTGTGTGTGTGTGAGAGAGAGAGAGAGAGAGAGAGAGAGAGAGATTTGTTGTTGTTGTTAATTTGTTTTGTTTTTAATAGATCTTTTCCAGCAGCCTAAACAAACATTGTAGACGTTTCCTTGAGCATCACAGAATCCACATTCATAAGATACTGATGAAGGCATCTGTTGCAGTGTAATCGCGTAGCAGATGTTATTTTCTTTTCAGTCGACAGGAGAGGGCCAGTCGACTGATCTTCGGATGTGGGTCACAGGGTTGTGGGTTTGTGTTACTGAGCTACTTGTAGCTATTTATGGCTCAGCCGTTTATGTGGATGTGTTCTTGATGTGCATGTTGAGGTTGAAAAAAAAACTGACGTGTCTGTTGCATATGTGTTGTTACCACTATTTTTTTTTTTTTTTTTTTTTGCTCATTTTTTAGGAAACACACGAAACGGGCATACCCACAGAAGTGGAGATGGTGGATGTGGGAGTAGGGCGGGGGGTGGCGGTGTGTGTGTGGGGGGGGGGGGGGGAGATCGCCTCTTAGGTTCGTCCCTCGTTAGAGGAGGTAGGTGTGGTGGAGAGGATGTTGCAACACCGATACGCAAGCTGACCCACACATATTGGAGAACGAATTACCATTTCATGGATAGAATGTTTCGCCCACTTCTGACAATGTCTCGGTAACAGATACAGGAAGAAGGTTCAGGGATGGCTGAAGACAAGAGATGTTGGTGTATGTAAAATGCAGACAAGCTTTCAGCGAAATCCAGGCGTGCTGACAAGAAAGACACCATGTCTTTTGAGATGCCAAGTACAACCAAGAGAGCTTTTGATGGCGGTGTTTCTACACCTGTATTGATAATGAACGCGTGTTGCGAAATAGGATGAACTGGGGTCGCATGCTCGTTGCGTCTTGACTGAGAATGATAGATGACGTGGCATGTTTGGTAAAACAGTAAGCAGCAGCAGCAACAACAACGATAATAACAGCAACAACAACAGCGATATGGTAATGATGATGATGATGATGATGATTACAAAGAAAAACCTTTCAGTCGTTTTTCTCAGGTTGAGCTGACGGCGGATTAAAAAAAAAAGAATATTTTTAAGCCATTAATCACGAAATATAGAATATTAATCAATTCATACGCTCAGTGTAAACCGGCATCATGATACCACTCATTCAACTCAAATGCATACATGCACACACATACACGCGGACACACACAGACACACACACACACACACACACACACACACACTCTCTCTCTCTCTCTCTCTCTCTCACTCACTCTCTCTCTCACTCAGTCACTCAGTCACAGCATTCTTTGCGTGGCTGCAAATGCACTTTTTATAAATCTATGGAATGAGGACAATGTGGTCAGTACTTTTTAAATGGATGGGTCTTCAGAGGAGATTTTGAAAGAGAAAGCACTGTCAAAGTGGAGTGTCTAACGTTGTTAAGAGAATTCCAGAACGTTGGACCTTGAACGGGCCAAAGGATTTTGTTCTGACAGATGTAACACAGAGAATACGATTGTCCGGAGAAGGGCGTAGATTGTGAGAGGGGGTTTAGAAAGGCGAATGAAAAAGAGAGATTTGAGGGCCAGCACTGGTGACAAATGAGAAACCGATTGAAGAGAAATTATACGAAATCCTGGACTTGATAGGCAGCCAGTGCTAGGACTTGAGAAGAAGTGTGGTATGTTCACATTTGGGCAGTTTCAGAATCAGTCTTGTGGCATTGTTCTGGACCTTTTGGAGCTATGTATACGGTTCGCATGCTATGTTTCTTACACAAGTATTTAAAAGATATCTTGGTGAACTCAAGTTGTACATGTAGACTTTAATTTGATAATTCGTTTTGTGGCCTGGTCTTACATATCAGAGTTTTGCCGCTGGAGCCCACAGATTATCTAGCGTGGTCTTTGCATGTTCGTTTGTATGGCCCCAGTATTACGGCGGTGTGGCAGTTTGAGAATAGGAGAACGAAAAACAACAACAACAACAAAACCTTCATGACTTAAACTAAGGAACCTGATGCAAGATAACTGAAATATTATAAGAGAAAGACCTGCAAGTAAGAATTTGATCAGAGTTGTACCCTATACAAGGGCATCCCGAAAGAATTATGGCTCGAGTTTGTGTGATAGCTGTCTGGGACAATCGGTTTTGAAACATAATTATGTGTCCTGGTATTTCAAATTCGAAAGATTTACAGGGAGGGAAACGGCAACGGCTTCCCAGTGACGACATTCATTCCACCACCATTGTTTTAGATGCAAGGCAAGGAAAGGTAAAGAGTTAATTTCTTGTGCCCCCTGGGGGCACCGAAACGTTACATACATACATATTTTAGATATACCATACAAACAATAAGTGTGATGTCAAAAGAACAAAGAGAAAAAAACAAAAGACCAGTAAGCACAGACAATATACATAAAAAATAATTCATCCTCATCCATTAACCAGACGTAGCTTTACCGAAAGGAACTACAAATAGAAGAGAAAAATGCTTTTAGTTTTAATAATATTCTTTTGTTTTGTTTTTTCGGAAAACAGTAAGTGGAATTTAAGGGAGTTTGGGCGGTTTCTATATCTAGGTAGATACTATTGTCTGTCACTTTCAGATAAAGGACACAAAAACTAAATTAATAGTGAAACTCACCAGCAATGTCGCAAGTGGAACATTTATCACAAATTCTTTCGTTTCTTGGTAAATTGTTGAAGCGCTGACTATTAACAGGCAAAGCATTATTGGTTGTCCTAAACTTAACTGACTGGATAACAGAGTTATTTGGTAACACGGTAAAGTAAGCATCTTGACCCAAATTTGGCTCAAACATCCTATAATTAATATACATAGTATCATTATCTATATGTCTATACCAGCTTGCAAAAACTGATCTTTTAAACAACATTCAGCCTTCTCTTTGAACCAAGTGGTATGTACTTCAAGACTGTGCTGGTTTAACCAAAAGCTACTTAATCCAATTTTCATTGAAGATAGTGTGAATTCATTTAAGGTATTGGTTCTGGTGTATGTTTGTGATGTATAAATTGAAAAAAACAATTGTAAACAATCATAGTTTTTAGCTTATCTGTCCGTATTACGTAAAACTTCAGAACTTGAAACAAGTTGGCACCGAATAAACCACTGGCTACAATTCTGTTGATGGGTCTCCTACAGTCGCCATGGGACGAAGACTGCCCTGATGATGGCTTGGGCGTCATCTGGTTAGCAGCCCGTGAGGCTGTTTACGAGGGGGAGCAATGATCCTGGGACACATTAATCGTGTGTGCTTTGCAAGTACACACGAGATGGAAAGGGTGTGGAACACACTGAAAATTTTAATGGTCCCCATGGGCAGACGTGGCATGGTTAGAAATTTTAGTGTGTTGATATGGATGGGTTGAAAAAAAATCTATAGGATGTTATCATTTCTGTCTGTCTGTCTGTCTGTCTGTCTGTCTCTCTCTCTCTCTCTCTCTCTCTCTCTCTCTCTCTCTCTCTCTGTCCCTCTCAATCTCCCTCTCTTTCTCTGTGTCTGTCTGTCTCTCTCTCTCTCTCTCTCTCTCTCTGTTTGTTTTGTTTTGTTTTTGTTTGTTTGTTTTGTTGTTGTTGTTGTTGTTTTGTTGTTGTTTTTGTATTGTATTGTATTTCTCTTTTTGTCACAACAGATTTCTCTGTGTGAAATTCAGGCTACTCTCCCCAGGAAGAGCGCGCCGCTACACTACAGCGCCACCCATTTTTTTTTTTTTTTTTTTTTCCTGCGTGCAGTTTCATTTGTTTTTCTTATCGAAGTGGATTTTTCTGCAGAATTTTGGCATGAACAACCCTTTTCTTGCTGTGGGTTCTTTTACGTGCGCTGACTGCATGCTGCACACGGGACCTCGGTTTATCGTCTCATCCGAATGACTAGCATCCAGACCAACACTCAAGATCTAGTGGTGAGCCGTGATTCGAACCAGCGCGCTCAGTTTCTCTCGCTTCCTAGGCGGACGCGTTACCTCTAGGCCATCATTCCACCTAGTATACTAGTATTATAATAACTTTTCAAAAACTAGAGGTGTGTCTTTGACAATCTGATTTTCCTCTTTAATATCAGTACACGTACAGTCTGTCGTACTGTGGCCTTTTCTGAATGACTTGAGTTTAATACAAAACATTCGATACTGATTACGTTAAAATAAACAACTGCAAAAATTATGCAACAATGATAACAGGAACATTGACTCTTGTTCAAAGCCATTAGAAACTTACAAAGATCACCATAATCAGGAAACAAATCTTTGATGTTTGCGGCTTGCCTGAACAAAGACCTTAGAGCGGACTCCTACTTCGTACGAAAGATGGACATTTGTGGTGATGTGGGTCGAGTGTCCTGTGACCTTCTTATTCATTGTACATCATTTGTGTGCTCTGGTTTATGATTCACGACAAGCGAAACGATGTGTAAAACAAGTAATTATTTTTGAAAGTTTTGATAAGTCGTATAACACAGACACACACACACACACACACACACACACACACACACACACACACACACACACAGAGAACCAGTGGTGGTTAGCTATCGACTACACCATAGTTGTCTCCATTACCAGTTGACAAGTAGGAGGGTAGACGAGATAAAGTCGTCAGACTGTCATCCGTTACCCTTTGACAGCACCCTTTCTTACTTCCTTACTTCACCGCCGCCACCACCACCTCATCCGCCACCCCACCCCTCTGTTCTCCCTGTCTATCCTTTGTCATTAGTATTTCTTACTGTCCATCCCCTGCGTCCCCCATCCCAACCCCC
>NC_134881.1:24045372-24077872 GCF_041734735.1 Babylonia areolata
AGAAAGAGAGCGAGAGAATCATAATACTCATTAATACAACAGTGCATGTTTCAGTGATGAGATTTTCTGGTGTTTGCTTTCAGGTGTTTCTATCAGACATGAGCTTTCACAACATGGTCCCTACCGCCCCTCCATGGGAAGAAGACGATGAGATCCCCTGACACTTACTGCCTCTGGGAGTGGGGGTCCGGGTCGTCTCGTGTCAGTCCTTGGGTGAGCATTCATCTACAGCTCCTCTTGATCATGGACAGAACAGATGAAGACGAAGAAGGTGATGATTTGAAGATAGTAGGTCATCAACATTAAGAGCTCCTCTTGATTGTGGACAGAAGAGATGAGGACGAAGAAAATGATCATTTGGAAAATAGTAGGTCGTTAACAGTAAGAAAATACGGAAATTAATGTCTTTATAATTCTCCCTCCCAAGCTGTTTTAAGTGTGAATTACATTTTCACCATTGCATTCTACACTGATTGTAGCGATCGCATGTGCGCACACACACTTATTTTTACTTGCCAGTTCGTCAGAATTTATCAGTTTCAGTATTAACCCCTTGACAGTTTACACCATGGCAAAACCAGGTCATTGCAGTGTGAGTTTGAAGTGCTGTCACTACATTTAGTGTACTTCTCGGTTGTGTCATTGATTTTACTGATCTTCCTGACCTGTAAACATTGTCTCATCTCAGTAAGTTCACACTCCTTCTCATCTCATCTCATCTATCCCTTGACCCGTGGGTGGGTCGTTGGGGCACCATGGATGATTGCCTGGTCAGCTCGCGCCACCTGCCTCGGTCCTCAGCGGCCCTTTGAGTTGTGGCAAATGGCAGGCCCGTCCACTCTTTGATGTTGTCCTCCCACCGCTTTCTCTGTCTGCCTCTCTTCCTCCTTCCTTGTACGGTACCCTGCAGGATGGTCTTGGCTAGGCCGTCTGATCGTGTGACGTGTCCATACTTCACTGACCAGCAAACTCATCAGCAACAGTCAATGTCTTAAACATTAACTTCATGAAACCATATGAGAACATTGTGTATGTGTGTGTGTGTGTGTGTGTGTGTGTGTGTGTGTTTAATGGTTGGTTGTGCAGAAAGCAAGCAGTGAGGCCATTCAGTATTTCTGTGTTTTGTATCTGTTGCAATTTTTGACAGATATAGATCTTTTTCGTGTTGTGTGCAGAAAGCAAGCAGTTAGGCCTTTCCACATTTCTTTGTTTTGTGTTTTTTGACAGACAGAGATCTTTGTGTTGTATGGAGAAAGCAAACAGTGAGGCCATTCCACATTTCTTTGTTTTGTGTTTTTTGACAGACAGAGATCTTTGTGTTGTGTGGAGAAAGCAAGCAGTTAGGCCTTTCCACTTTTCTTTGTTTTATGTTTTTTGACAGACAGAGATCTTTGTGTTTTTTGACAGCTGTAGATCTTTGTGTTGTGTGCAGAAAGCAAGCAGTGAGGCCATTCCAGCTGTGCCCTGTCTGCTGCCAGCTCTTTTCACTGCCGATAGTGTGGACAGGGTTTTGATAGGGGGAGGACAGATGCTTTAGTGTCTCCAGAGAATGTGTGTCAGTGAGGCAATGGATGATCTGGTCAACACAAAACAACAAAAAAACACAAATGATCTTGGAACTTGCAGACACAGATCTGGGACCCAAATCATTCTCAGTTAGGAGTTTCGTCATATGTGTATGTGTGCGTGTGTGTGCATGGTTATTATCGGACAATATATAGAGATTAAAACTGTGGGATCACTTCTGTGTTATGTTGTGAATTCCTAAGGATTGAGCTGGCACTGTGAGAATATGATTATTATACACTACGCCGTGAACTCATAGGGACAGAGCCATTCTCAGAAGTAAGAGGTTGTGTTTTCAAGGACCCGAACCAGGGACGCAGTGACAGTTGCATTATGGACCACAGAGCTACCTGCCAAAACGTGGAGCTTCCCTCACGAAACCCTATTCTTTCGACTCACAAGTGTTATTAACAAGAAAACCCAACTGTTGACTGCATTCATGTGTATATGAACAAGCGGTATGGCTGAGGAGATATATACTACCACTATATTTACAAAGATAAGGTAATGAACAGTTTTTAAGCTTGCATTACCAGTCTGCAGTATTTGGTGTTGTCAAAGAGTAAATGGAGGCATGAAAATAAACTGTTTGTGGACCATTGTGCTTTTGTTCCATCACTTGACGCAGAGCAGCATGGACTGTTCCAGAGGAACGGTTGCAGTGTGAAAAAGCACCGTATTCATAGAAGTTGATTTCTGTGGTGCATATGGAATCATCAAACATTCTGAAAAGACATTACTCTCACTTTTCTTTTTCTTTTTCTTTTTTTTTTTCTTTGTTTTCTAGTGTTTCATACCCATGAAAACTTTCTAAAACAACCAGGAAGGTAAGTGTTACAAGCGAACAGTGGTGATTTCATCATGGTGTGATCTGAACACGTGATGACATATAATGAGACGTCCACCATGAACCACATATTTTTCTTCAAACAACACGAGATGTGAATGAGATGACAGTAGTAAATGCTGGTTTCCTCGCATTCTCCATCGATGTCACCCGTCATTTTTGGTGGTCGTAGTCGTCATCGTCAGCATCGTTGTGATCATCCAAACTGCCTGCACGGCCTTTGAAACTTTCGTGACCATGTCGGGATTCCTTCCAGAGGATCAATACATATCTGCTAAGTGTTCTCTGTGTTTGATACATACAGTACGGCTTCTTCTGTCCCGTGTCAGTGTTTCTGTCACCATTCACTGAGGGGAGAAAAAGACCACAAAAAAAGGTGTCTTGTTCTCTGTAGACATAGTTTGACGCTGGCATTATTGTTTGTGGTTGGTGGTCGTGCTGTGTCTTTTGTCTCTGTGTGTCTGTTTCATTGTGTTACTAGTGTCCTGTTATATGTATAACTTACTGGCCAGTCCTGGTGGTGTTTCGGGTAGTGTTTGTTTTTTAGCTGTCTTTTTCTTGGCTGAGCTTTGCTCATCTGAGCTACAGTGTATTGCTTTTAGTTTAGTACTGGTGTCTTGTTGACTACACTTGATATCTGCTTAGCTTGTTGGAGGGTTCTCATGCCCATTCTCCAGTCTCCGTTCCTATCCCCTGTCCTCCTCCCTCCCCCCCCCCTTCTCTCTCTCTCTCTCTCTCTTTCTCTCTCTCTCTCTCTCTCTTTCTCTCTCTCCTGTTCTTTCTCCTTGGTTACTTCACACATGTACACATACAACACAACACACACATTCACAGCACACAACACAACACAACACAACACACACACACACACACACACACACACACACACACACACACACACACCACTGTTGTCTGAGCTTTTAAAAGAAAGATTCACACACACGCAACACACATGCACTCACACACACACACACACACACACACTCACAAACACAACACACATGCACTCACAAACTCACGCATGCACACACATACACACACACACACACACACACACAGTCATGCACACATACACGCACACGCACATGTACAAAAATGTGTGTACATGCACATTCACACAAGCACACAGATTTGTGCTCATTAAAGTGTGCTCTCTCTCTCACACACACTCACACATTGTCTACTTTCACTAACTCAAATAATAAAGAACAAATGCTCACACACACACACACACACATACACACACACACACACACACACACACACACGGGTTGCAGATGGCAGTATATTGACAGTCTTAGTTGTTTGTAGCAGATGAAACAACTTGAAAGCCTGAAAGTATGCATTTTCTCTATATTTTTCACTTTATTTAAAGAATCCTTTTGATAATACAGTGACAGTGTATGACGATAATGTTTGAGCAAATGAAGCATTCACCCATTTGTCATACCTTTGAAAAAAAAAAAACAGAAAAAGTTTGATGCAGATTTGCAAGGACAAATTTCCATGACATGTTACCATTGATTTATACATGACTAAATGGAGTGAAAGAGTTAGGTGTGTTATATACAATTGAAAGGATGAGACAAATTTGTTGTCAGGTGATTCATGTTGCTTGTACGAAGGATATGTATACATGATTATAGCGATTGATGTAGAACTGTGATGACTATGATGATCTGGATTCATGAGGGAAATTTCAGGTGCAGAGAACATGTGCAGCATTTTGTCAGTGCATTATACCCCCCACTGCATTGTATTATGATATTGTGGCAGTGTTGTCAGTATTGTGTGTTATGTCCCCAGTGCAAGGCTAGAAACTTTTATTAAAATGTCCACACGTCCTGGAGACCAGTACAGCATACATTCTACTGATTCTCAATATATTTTAGGTGGTGCATACAGGAGGAGTGAGGAGGTGGGGGGGCATTAAGATGTTTGTTTGATTTTCTTTTTTTCTTTTCTGTATACAACATTGGTTACAACACTCAACTTGAAACAACACGAACTTGAAAAAATTGTAGACAGATGGTATGCCTTCTACACATGCATGTGCACATGCACACACACACACACACACACCAAAAAACAAAAACAAACAAAAAAACAAAAAACACCAACTGTGAAATACAAACATATACACCAAGGGAGAGAGGGGGGGTGGGGGGGGGGGGGGAAATGATGTCTCAGAAAAAGAAGAAAAAACTCAGGACTGACAGAAACAGGTTGACAACAATGTCAGCTCATGGCTGCTCTCCAGTCCACACATTTTTTACAAGGTGGCAGGATGGTTAAGATGTTCATATGCCAGTACACGGCTCATGAGGGTCTGGTTTTGAATCCTAGTCTTACCCTCTCTCCCAGGTTGGAATGGAAAATTAAACTGAACACCCAGTCATTCGGAAAGACAATAAACTTAGGTCCTGTGTGCAGCTTGCCCTTGGAGCAGAGAAAAAGAACCCATGGCAATGACAGTTTTGTTGTCTGGCAAAAATCTGTCAAAGAAATCCACTCTGATGGGAGTTCTAATATATATGCATGCACTTAAGGCCTGGCTAAGCTGCTGGTCAGGCATCTGCCTAGCAGATGTGGCATAGCGTATATGGATTTGTCCAAACCCAGTGACACTTCCTTGAGAAATTGAAACTGACATCCGCTCTCCCTGCACTGAAGCAATGCCCACAGAGGGCAGTGTTTGACATCATAGTGATTTGTACAAAGGAGACTAAAATATTAGAAATGCTTTTCAGGAAAAATATCCACTTTGAGCATACATACTGGATTCTGTTCAGTTTGACTGGTCTCTGGGCCCTATACTGTGTCATCCATTTTCATATCGTGTCTGTCTCTCTTTCCTTTTGTATTTATGTCACTCTGATTCTCTCTCTCTCTCTCTCTCTCTCTCTCTCTCTCTCTCTCTCTCTCTCTCTGTCACATACTCCTTTACACAAAATTTGTGTGAGTGTTCTAATATTTTTTAAATTTTCCATTGTATGTAGTGATTTAGTTTTTTTCCAAACTGTAAAAATAAATCAGTTCATAAAAAAATAACTGAATATCACAAACCGCTTGAACCTCTGCTTACACAATGCTCATTTATCTGTTGTCAGTATCTGTATGTGTGAATAATAGCACGTATGATAACTGTAAAAATAATATAGACTTGGAGGTAGAGAAGAATCATGTATGTTTGACACCCATTTGTGTTTGTAAAATAAAAATCAAATGCTTCTATAGTTTTGTCCATCCTCCAAAGTGCTTGACTGTCTGGCCTCATTGTATTTCTGGCTGTCGGTATGTGGTGGTGAGTTTGTTTTTCTTTCAGCTGTGGTAATCCAAAGTCATCATTTTCCAAGTGAAAGGACTAGATGGCAAAGAGTGTTGTTCTGAAAGGAGTCGCTTGCTTACTCATCTAGACACATGTTGGATCTTTTTGTTTTTTTCATTTTCTTTTTTCTTCTTCGGTTTTTTTTTTTTTTTTTTTTTCTGAAGGAAATGGGGGACATGTTGGTGGAGTTAATAGGAGAGAGAGCTGCTGTTAACTCTTTGCAGAAGAATTTCACAACCCAGGGCAATTTTCATTGTGCAATGACTGATAGACATTGTAAATTTTGTTTGTAAATGGACATCCCTTGGACAGGTCATGTTAAAAAGTAAAAAGAGATCTTGAAATCATCTTGTTGACCATTTTCATTGCATATTTTATATACAGTAAGCATCTGTTTTTCTTTTTCTTTGAAATTGCTTGTTTTTGTTTTTTAATCATTTTTAGTTGATGCATTACCTGATCATATGATCAATTGTTAGATTTATTAGATGACTATTTTGCTTGTGTTTGACCTCTTACTTAAGCATGATAGCATGGTTTCTGTGTCCCAATGTCCTTTCAGACAGCTGAAGCCAGGAGAAATGTATATTTGTCCAGTGCTCCATCCTATAGATTTCTGTTTCCTGTGAGGTTTCTGTTTTCTTTGCAGTGGTACCAGGCATTTCAGCTTCCCAAAAAATCTTTGTGTATATAGTTGAAGAATATCTTATTTTAAAAAATTCAATTAAGTTTTGTTCTAACTTTAATACTCTAGTATTGATTTTGTTAATTAGTAAGTGAAGTAATTAATGACAAGTCTGCTTCATCAGCACATGTGTGTCATAAACTGCCTTGATCAATGATTTTTTTCTTTCTTTTTTGTGAACGGTATGGAGGTTGTGTGTTACTAGGTTAGCATTGACAGTCAGGACGTTATGCTCTCTTGCTTTTCAAAGCCCCTATGTCCAGTTCCCAATCCCAATCTTGTCCTGAATGTAACATATACCATACTATGAGGGTATCATGCATGTATAATATCATATATAATATTCCAAGCATAATTATAAGAAGCCTAGATGACTGAGTCATTGCCATGTCAGTGTATAAACAACCTGTAGCAGATCAGAAGCTCTGTTTCCATTTGATCCGCTGGTAGCTGTAGGTCCTTTTTATTTTTTGTTTTTTTGTTTTGTTTTTGTTCTTTATTTCATAGGACAGTATGTGAATATGTTACATTTTCTGATGGTGTACACCTTGAAAACAATCAATACCAGGCTTGAACAGAATCTGTGAATTGGTTGATGATACTGAAGAGTATATATGAAATTTATCAATATAGTATCTGCTATGAGTATAACGCACTAATCTATGCTGAACTGAAACACAATATCTATTTTCTCAAAAACAAACAAATAGATAATTAAATAAATGAACAGATGAATTAAAAAAGAGAAAAAATCCAAAGAAATAAACAAAAAATATAGTGTTAATGATATCCTAAACAACAGAGTTGTGTCATGTTGGAAACAATCTTTGTCACTCATTGCTGGCACCCCCACTAGCTGTTGTGTCATGTGTTGCTTTGTCACAGGACGAAAGACATCCAGCGGTGTGATGTCTACACCATGCCTACATGCCATGACCCTTGCTTGAAAGACACTATAAGAAAGTGCAAAACACCCAGTCATGTGCTGTTGAAAACGACAGATATATTCTGTCAGTAAAACTGTTCCGATGTTAAATTGTGTTGAAAATTCCATATAAACATGTAATTGTTGAACACCTCACTCTGTAATGTTCTGTCGACAACCCCACACAGTTATGATATTTTGGATGAAATGCTCAGATGAATGAAAGCTCCAAACTAATGTACGTTCTTTTGAAAACTTCAATGTCAGTTCTGTTCAAAAATAGATAAGTAAATAAATAACAACTTTTGATGAAAACCCTTCAGTAAATCTTATATTGAAGTAAATTGTCCACAATCATATTCAGTTGAAACCCCAAGAGTCATGTTCTGTTGTTATTATCAATTTTTAAATGGAAAAGAAAACAAACAAACAAACAAACAAAAAACATTACTTTCTGATAGAAATGTCAAACTATAGTGTTCTGTTGTAAGCAATGCTGTTATCTTTAGTGGAAAACCTCACAACCGCATTCTTTTGAGAACATGAAAGTGTTGGATGTTGTATTGTAAAACCCACAGCAATGAGTGATCTGTTGAAAATGTGGTAGAATATGTTCTGTTGAAAAAAAAAAAAAAGTCTGTTGTGCGATATGTTGAAAATGCCATACAAATGTAATGATAACCTTGCAGTAATCTTCTTTAGAAAGACCTCACATCAGTTAATGCTTTATTGAAAATCCCACAGTAATGTTTCTGGTGAAAATGCAACAGTAATATTCAGATCAAAACACTATGGTTCTTTTGTAAAACAACCCAGTTCTGTGGAGAAAATGTTCCTCTTGTTTTGTTGTTTTTGTTGTTTTTTTTTGGTTTCTTTTTTTGTTTGTTTGTTGTTGTTGTTTTTTGCAAATTTGATGAGATCACAAACCATCATGCTATCTTGAAAAATGTCATATTCTGTTGAAACACCATGTGCAGTATTAATTATAAACTCTAAAAGAAACTTTTCATTGAAAGTAAAAGTTTTAAATCAATATGTATACATTTAGTAAGTGCTGGGAGAACAGAATACTGATTTCATCACTTCGATTTGAAAATATAAGGTACATGTCAGTAGATCAGAGTTGACAGAAAAGTGGCTTTCACAATATCTAATTTGTTGTTGTTGTTGTCCCAAACTGAATGTTGTGAATGAGCTGAATTGGGGAATATTTTGTTTCTTCTTCCAAACATGTCACCACAGCAAAGCACTAATACAGATTCCTTAAAATATACACTGCACAGGTGCATGTGTCTTTTTTTCTTTCTTTTTTTTTCACAAGTTGTGTGCCTGTTTGAGGAGCTGACAGTGATAAGTTGTGAGACTCCCATTTTAAGACCAGCACCAGCTAGGTTCTGTGATAATGGCAGAATGAAGGGGGAGATATAGTAAGGAATACTTATATTGAGAACTGATTTTAATATGATGTGAGTATTTCAGGCATTTTTGGTCAGAGGGGAACATCCCATGATAGATGGCAGTTTTTTTCTTTTCCTTTGTTGTTTTTTTTTCTCTGGTGGGAAGTTCTTTCCAGATTTATTGTCTGGATGAATTTCTCATGTGTTCTGTTTCATATCGCTGCCATTCCTTTGTGTCAGACAGTGTGGAGAATGGTTGTTGTACATGTATCCCAATCTGTGGAGACATTGTAGCAGAACTGGTTAGGTGTGGGGACTTTTTATCCTGTGTTTCATCAGGATCAGGGTTCAAGTCCCCATTTTTTAGCCTGGTGTTGTGTCCTCAGGGAATGCGCTTTACTCAGTATCAGTATCAGTAGCTCAAGGAGGCGTCACTGCGTTCGGTCAAATCCATATACGCTACACCACATCTGCCAAGCAGATGCCTGACCAGCAGCATAACCCAACGCACTTAGTCAGGCCTTGAGAAAAAATAAATATATAAAAATAAATAAATAAATATTTAAAAAAATATGAAAAGTAAAAAAAAATTTTTTAAATAAATAAATAAGATTAAAAAAAAAATAGATAAATACATAAAAATACTACTACTGATAATAATATTTATGAGTTGCAAAATCTTGATGAAGTCAACTCTAAGCGCACAAAAAAAAAAAGAAAAAAAAGACAACGGTGATGATAAATAAGCAAATAAATGTAAAACATGCAGACACACATTCACACATGCACACACACATGCATAACAGATATGCAACAAACATGCAGTTTCACAGATATGAAAGCACAATCAAATACACATAAACATACATGAGCCCCAACACACACACACACACACACATTACCCTGCACCCCTCTCCCCCAACTTAACTCAACATTTCCTCACTCCACACAGGTGTGACTGGGTACCTGTCTTCATGATGATATTGATACTTTTATAGCACCTATCCTCGGTCAGATTCCATGCTTTAAGCGCTTTACAAACAGTCATTTGCACAACAGGCTGCCTATACCTGGGTAGAGCGGACTGCGAGCGGCCATTTGGTGCTGTCATTTATTTCCTGTGTCATTCAGTCAGGTTTCAGTTTGATGTATAGATTCATTGCCTGGTGGCTGTAAAAGGGCATGGGACCTTTAACCTTTGACCTACAGCCCAGTCAGCGCCCCACCATGACCCCTGTGGACAGCTTGGCTTTCACTTCTCAGTGGCTGAAATAAGCGCGTTGGGTTACGCTGCTGGTCAGGCATCTGCTTGGCAGATGTGGTGTAGCGTATATGGATTTGTCCGAACGCAGTGACGCCTCCTTGAGCTACTGAAACTGAAACTGAAATGAGGTCAGTGTGGCATAGTTTTGAAAGGCAATTACTGTTTTTCTCTTTTTTTTTTTTTTTTTTTTGTACTTACCTCTGGGGTCATCTTTTTTGCTGAACAAAAGTAATGCCTTCTTCCTGACTGACATCCTGACCTGTAGTAAGCTCTTGTCTTGTGAGTTGACACCTATTCACTAATGAGCGCAACACTGTCAGAAGCAAGTCAATGGTAGAAGCAACATGAACTGAATTTATCCCCGAACAAGGCTCTTTGTTTTTCAAAACTAACTTCATCCCTTGATGCTTGTGTTTGAATGTATGTAAAGCTGAGCCTGAGGAGAGGAATGATTCTTTGGTTTCTGCGACGATAAACCATTTTTTGTTTAGCTCGTGCTGGCGGGTGTTCCATGCACATCCCAGAATATGTTGGTTTCAGCTGATAACCCTTGATATTTTTTTTTTTGTTCCTCAAAGAAAGAAAGGGATGTTTTGTTTATTGTATGGCCCTGTACAGTCAGCTGGACAAAAAGCAACAATGTCAGTGTCATGCTATGTTTCCAAAATTCATGTCCGTTAATTACAATATAAAAAGAATAATTTTCATTGAATAAACAAATTTAGGGGAGAAAAAGAAGGAACAACATGACTGACTTGAACGTGTACCATGTTTGAATTAAGAACCTCAGATATCGATCACACTAAAAGTAATTGACTGTCTATATGGAGAAAAAATAAATTGCTTGCAAAACAAACTACAGGTCAGCATTGCAATTGTGCAGCAAGATATTTTAGATTATCTTAGATGCATGTCATGTGGCTTTGGCTTTGGTATTGTGTTGCTTTTGTGGGAAAGATGTACGTATGTAGCAGTTACTAACTTCACACTGATCACTGAGATGTACTGTTACCTATTCGTTCCCCCTTTCCCCTCATTCCCACCCATTCTTTGCTCTCTCTTTTTTGCTTTCTCTTTCTCCCTTTTTTTTTAATTTTTTTTTTTTTTTACCTGTTGTTAGGTTAAGTAAGTGAAATTTCTTGTTGAATTGTTTTTATAGCTGTGATGAACTGATCCAAGATTGTTGATAATGGTTTTCACATTTGCTTTAGAAAATAATATACACTGTTGACCGAGGTATTTTTTGTTGAGTTTGATCTGAAGTACGTTTCTTTTTTGTTTTTTTCATAAGATAAATATCATATATGTTCAGAAGACATATAGTCACAATTATAAGCTGGTCTTAATCCATTGGTCATGTTCCAGTTTACAAGTATTCGTTTATGCTTTTTTGTGTGTGCAATTCTGTTTAACTCGGTGGTCAAATTTGATAACTGTTTTATGTTAGATTGACAATATCTTGAGCATTTTGCAAACCAAGGCCAAAACAGGCTAATTTTATTGTTTTTTTCTTTTTAAATGTGTGTAATATTTTACTCTGGTGTGTTGACATGAAATGATTTCATATCCAGAAAAATAATCTTTTGTTTTCTTGTTCAGCCTTGAAATGGCACCTTTAAAGCTGGGCTAAAAAGCAACATGATTTGAATCTTTTGTTTTGGACATTCACAGCACAGTGCTGGCTTGGTGATTTTTTTCTGATTTTTTTCTTTTCTTTTTTTTTTTAATCAGAGGAAGTAGTATATGGCAAACAAAACCAGGGGACAAATTGTGATATATATAACTTGAGTCCCAAAATTACAAAGTGTGGGTTGTGTTTGTTATAGATTATTTGATCAAAGGTTTTACTTGTGCTGGTGTTGGAACAACACGTATGGCACTCGGTCAGGGCATTGTATCCATCTCAGCACGTCTGTCTGAATACAATACAACACAATGCAATACAGTGCAACACACACACACACACACACACACACACACACACACACTGGAAGCAACTGTAAGAATTTATCTGAATCTAGCTTTTCAGAGTCTGGATTCAAAGTTGTTGTTTTTTTCTTATGTTTACCAGGTATGATTCTAAAAGTAATTGTATTTTTTATCTATTATATATTTTTATATAATGGAACGCAGAAAGATGTCAAGTAATCGTCATTGTTTTGCTGCAGGGAGAAAATTCCTTTGCAAGTTACTTATTTTTTTATGTTCTTAGCATTAAGAATAAATTCCTTTTTGAGTTACTTTGTTTTGGGGGTTGGGTTTTTTGGTTTTTTTGTTATTCTTAGCATTTCACAGAACTGATCACATGTCTGTTTGATGTTATTGATTGCTGTCAACCCTCCTCTTCCCTTTCCAACCCACCACCCCCTTACCCCACCCTCCCTTCTGCCCTCACCGCAGCATGCATGTACCAGCACATACATAATATGCGAATGTTTGGGCATGTGCACACACAAAGCATGAATGCAGGTGCACACACACACACACACACACACACATGCATGCATGCATGTTCATGTGCTCAGGCACACACACCAACACACACATATACAACACACACACATTCATATACAACACACACACACACACACACACACACACACACATTCAACGCACACGCACACACGCACACACACACACACAACGCACACACACATACGACGCGCACACACACACAAACACACACACACACAAACACACACACACACACACATACAATGCACACACACACAAAACACACACACACACACATACACTTTAGCGTACATGAGCATACATGACTTAGCAGCTTGGCAGTTGACTGTGTACAGCTAGCTAATGTTTCTCTCCATGGCTGTCATCATATTCATGCACTGTGAATGGCATAGGTAGATAGCTAGAGCACCACGCCATTTCCACCGCACGTGCGAACGTCAGTCAGTAAGTCAGTCAGTGTCAGTCTGCTCAATGCTCATGGATCAGCTATATATCTATATCTGTATCATGTATGTATGTCTTAACAATATTATTCATCGTTTTGGTCACTTTGTCAGAAAACACCCACATGTGTGCTAATCAAAGAACGGGTCTGCTTTTTAAGTGAAATAAACTTTGAATTCAGTACGAGTTGATTGTTTTCACTCTTGTTTCTTGGTCTGACTGATTCCTTGTCTTGTCTGTCAGTCCATCTGTCTGTCTGTCTACCCAGTATATCTCTCTCTCACTGTCTCTCACTCCCTCTCTCTTACTTTCTCACTCTTACTGTCTCTCACTCTCTCTCTCTCTCTCTTACTCTCTCACTCTCTTACCTGTCTCTTTCTCTCACTCTCTTACTGTCTCTCTCTCATACTGTCTTTAACTGTCTCTCTTATTGTCTCTCACTCTCTTACTGTCTCTCTCTCATACTGTCTGTCTTTAACTGTCTCTCTTATTGTCTCCCACTCTCTCTCTCTCTTTCTCTCTCTCTGTCTCTCTCTCTCTTACTGTCTCTCTCTCACTCTCCCCAGTTTGAAAAAGAGGGAGTGGGGAGAAAAAGAGGGGGGGGGGGTGAGAAAAAGATGGGGTGGGGAGAAAAAGAGAGAGGGGTGAGAAAAAGAGAGAGGGGGAGAAAAAGAGAGGGGGGTGAGAAAGAGAGAGGGGAGTGATAAAATGAGATAGAGGGGAGTGAGAAAAAGAGAGAGGTGGGTGGGGAGAGAGAATAGGGAGAAAAAGAAAGAGAGGGGGTGAGAAAAAAACAGACCTCATTTCATCAAAGTTCACCAGTGAAGTGGTTGTCAGCCATGTGTTTGGGGTTCTTTCTCTGGCAGACTGTGGAAGTCTGGAACTTGTTTTATTTCAGCGGACAGATGAGCTGCCACTGTACAGAGCATCTGGTTTTCTTGGCTCAGATGGTGTGTGTATTTTTGTATTTGTATTTCTTTTCATAACAACAAATTTCTCTGTGTGAAATTCGGGCTCTCCCCAGGGAGAGCGCGTCGCTGCACTACAGCGCCACCCATTTTTTTGTGGTATTTTTCCCTGCATGCAGTTTTATTTGTTTTTCCTATCGATGTGGATTTTTCTACAGAATTTTGCCAGGAACAACCCTTTTGTTGCCGTGGGTTCTTTTACATGCGCTAAGTGCATGCTGCACATGGGATCTAGGTTTATCGTCTCATCCGAATGACTAGCATCCACACCACCACTCAAGGTCTAGTGGAGGGGGAAAAATATCGGCAGCTGAACCGTGATTCGAACCAGCGCGCTCAGATTCTCTTGCTTCCTTGGCGGACGCGTTACCTCTAGGCCATCATATGTGTGTGTGTGTGTGTGTGTGTGTTCCACAGGTCACTATGATTTTATCTGTTTCACTGAAACTTTCAGTATTGGGAGCCTGCATTACATGCATGTAGAAGGAAGTCCTTGCACTTCTTTTTCCACAGCCATGGTCTTGTCATTAATTTTTTTTTTTTTTTTTTTTTTTTTTGTTGTTCTGGTGAAGTAAAGATGATGATGGTACTAATTGTAATGAAAACAGTTTAAAAAGAAAATGAAATAAATATCATGGTAATGATAATAACATCTATCAACTTGTGTGTGTGTGTGTGTGTGTGTGTGTCCAGGATGCAGATACTTCAGGAAAAAAAGGTGTCTCAAAATTCTTATTCAAGGGAAGCAAGTCTGTCATCTCGATCCGCATCACTTTCGTTTTCTTAGTTGTCTCCCTTGACTCGCTCTCTCTCTCTCTCTCTCTCTGTGAATCTGAGTGTCAAAGTATCTCTTGTTAGTTTATTAGACTCGGCATTTGTTTCTTCTTCTTTGTTCCATATTGTTTAATTGTTTTCACCATGATTATTCTAATTTGTACCACCATGTCACAAGAGCCATACAGCTGATGACAAACATTTCTGTGTTCAGTGTTTCTCTGCGACCAGAGACAAAAACAACAACAAAAAAAAATCAAAACCAACATGAACAGTTTACTTCACTGATAGATGAATTAACATGGTTAAACAGGAATGACAGAGAGAGAGAGAATGAAAGGGGGTAGAAGACACAGAGAGAGAAGGAGAGAGAGAAAGAGAGAATTAAGGAGAGAGAGAGAGAGAGAGAGAGGTGAGTGGAAGCTGGTTCACATGTTTCTGAGCCTTAATCAGTATCATTGTTGCAAACAATTTCTCTGTTTATCAACATTCATCAGACATTAATAACGCATTTCTTCCTAGGCACTTGTTCCCATGTTCATCACCAGAGTGTCATGCAGTTGCTTGTTGCTTACACAGTAAGATTATAAAGTCTTCATTTCCTGTCATAGCCATCAACATCATCATCAAATTCATCTTCATCACCATGATTCTGTCATCTCAACTCTTTCAACTTTGTTATAGAACTGTCAAATGGAACTGCCTGTTAATTTATTTGCATCCATGCTGTAAACACATACATATTTGTTGTTTCTTGTGTCCTGTTCACATGTTAATAATGTTTAGGTTCTTGCAGGAAGTGTTCTGTACTGTGTGAAGGAGTCAGAGATGGCACTGCATATTCATGCTGAATGATTGAAGGAGTTACTCATGTAATGTTCATGCAGTCAAACACAGACATAGCACACACACCAACACACTGACATACATACACAAAATATAAAGGAACATTATTCCCCAAGAATATTCTTCTGTATAAAACTGGATGCGCTGAAGACAAAGTATAGTAAAAAATATTTCATGCATCTGTAGTAAGCAGTTCAGCTTGCATCACTGTTCGTTTCACTGTCAGCAGTTACGTATCTTATTGCCCAAGTATTTCAAAGAGAATAATTATTCTGATGATGATTTTTGGAAAGTTATTTCTGACAAGGTTCTTATGGTCGAACTTTCAAAGGCATTAGTTCATAGCCCTATTTCTACATTCCTTTAATGTACTTCAGAATTGTGTTAATGTTTCTGATTATTATCATTATTATTATTGAATTGTTACTGTTAAATGTAATTGCATGTTAGTTATGCTATTTTGGTAGTTTTCTACCTTTTCTGTTTTCCTCTTCACACTTCACACACACACCCCCCCCCCCCCCCCCCCCCTTTTTTTTAAATTTTTTTTATCATCTAATATCACTGATAGTGAAAAGACACTAAACTAAAGAACGAACACATACACACTAACACACATTACACCTAGACAGAACATACAGGCAACCCACTCTCGTGACGCCAAGCACACACATCAAAACACTTTCATGCACATACCTTCATGCATGACCGTAGCAAACAGTTTCCATCATACTCATTACTCACACCCGGCAGTTGAAAATAGTTTATTCCTCTTCAGTTCAGAAACAAAAAAATGGAACATGCCCACCCACCCATGTTTTTGTTGTTGTTGTTGTTATTGTCTTTTTCTCTTTCAAGATAGCGATCTGCTTCAAAAGCAAGCAGCCCAAGACTGAATTTACCATGAAAATTAATACAGCATGAATTATGGCAGTTTTGATGAAGTATGCACACACACACACACACACACACACACACACACACACACACACACACACACACACAAAAGGAAATGTAAACTGGTGTCATAACTCAACTCAAATACTGTACACAATGGCAAGTCTCTCAATCCCCATTTCCAAGATGAGAATGGATTATTATCAATATCTGTCAACAACAGTGCTGGCAATACAATCAACAGAATGCAAAAGCATCAATCCAGACAGTATATCCGGTGAGCAGACACAACACAACTGCTGAAGTGCGGGACAAAGTGTTCTACAAATAAGACATTTCACAATGCACAGGTTTTCGTCTGAGAACAAATGCTGTTACAGGTTGAATCAAGGAAAAGAGAAAGGCAAAACATCAAGGTCTGGGAGAGAAAAAAAAAAACACACCAAAAAAAACCCACACACACACACACACACACAAAAAAGTACACACACAACCCTGTAAACATACATGACCCATCCATAGTGTCAAACTCTCTCATCAAAAGCAAACTGAACATGATTGTAAGTAATTCTGAAAAGAGGAAAACTTAACCGAAAATATTATAAAAAGAAATAATCTAAATTGACAGCACCAAAAAAAAAAACCAAAAAAAAACAAAACAACACAACCTCAATGAACTTTGCATGTCTGATATACAGGCCAGTTACTCACTTCCACCCTTATCTCACCCCTCTCTATTATTTTCTTTGTCACTTCCACCCTTAACCTCACCCCTCCCTATTATTTTCTTTGTCACTTCCACCCTTAACCTCACCCCTCCCTATTATTTTCTTTGTCACTTCCACCCTTAACCTCACCCCTCCCTATTATTTTCTTTGTCACTTCCACCCTTAACCTCACCCCTCCCTATTATTTTCTTTGTCACTTCCACCCTTAACCTCACCCCACCCTATTATTTTCTTTGTCACTTCCACCCTTAACCTCACCCCTCCCTATTATTTTCTTTGTCACTTCCACCCTTAACCTCACCCCTCCCTATTATTTTCTTTGTCACTTCCACCCTTAACCTCACCCCTCCCTATTATTTTCTTTGTCACTTCCACCCTTAACCTCACCCCACCCTATCATTTTCTTTGTCACTTCCACCCTTAACCTCACCCCTCCCTATTATTTTCTTTGTCACTTCCACCCGTAACCTCACCCCACCCTATTATTTTCCACCCACACTGACCATACACGTAAGTACAAATAAGTTTTTTGTTTTGTAAAAAAAAAAAGAAGAAAATAAATAAAGATCTGGGACTGCTGTTAGCATCACAACCTCCTTGGTGTCTGTTGTGTCAAGGGAGGAAGGCGGCAGAATGGTTAAGATGCTCAACTGCCAATACAGAGTCCGTGAGGGTGTGAGTTCGAATCCCACTCTCGCCCTTTCTCCCAAGTTCGACTGGAAAATCAAACTGAGCGTCTTATATTCTTTCAGATAAGATGATAAACCTAGGTCCCGTGAGCAGCACGCACATGGCACACTGGAAAAGAACCCATGGCAACGAAATGGTATACAAATATATAACGATAGGTGCACAAATATATAAGCATGCACTCAAGACCTGACAAGCGCGATGGGTTATGCTGCTGTCAGGCATCTGCCTAGCAGATGTGGTGTAGCATACATGTTTTTGTCCAAACACAGTGACGCCTCCTTTGAGAAACTAAAACTGAAACTGCCCTGTCCAACGATGACATCTATGCGCTTCCCGAGGTTGTCCGTCATGTCTGACAATGGCATCTACACGCTCCTCATTCTTGTTTGATGTGGACTCACATGTGGCTATGAAGCCCCTATTTGGATCTGCACGGGCATGGCCGTCTGCAGTGAGGGCTGGGAAACTGTCCAGGTGCCAGCTGCATTGCTTGGTTCTAACTTCTTGACAGTTACACGTGACCAAACGCCTACGTTGACCAAACAACGCCACTGGTCAGTTCCATACTACACACAGTCAGTAGCCGGGTGACGGCCATACTAGGCTCTTCCATCCAAGCAAAGCAACTAGCTCCAGGTGCTACAGGCATTGCTGCTGCTGCTGCTGCTGCCAACCTCTCCTTCCTTGCAGACCTCAGTGATGTTTCTGCTGCTGCTGCTGCCAACCTCTCCTTCCTTGCAGACCTCAGTGATGTTTCTGCTGCTGCTGCTGCCAACCTCTCCTTCCTTGCAGACCTCAGTGATGTTTCTGCTGCTGCTGCTGCCAACCTCTCCTTCCTTGCAGACCTCAGTGATGTTTCTGCTGCTGCTGCTGCCAACCTCTCCTTCCTTGCAGACCTCAGTGATGTTTCTGCTGCTGCTGCTGCCAACCTCTCCTTCCTTGCAGACCTCAGTGATGTTTCTGCTGCTGCTGCTGCCAACCTCTCCTTCCTTGCAGACCTCAGTGATGTTTCTGCTGCTGCTGCTGCCAACCTCTCCTTCCTTGCAGACCTCAGTGATGTTTCTGCTGCTGCTGCTGCCAACCTCTCCTTCCTTGCAGACCTCAGTGATGTTTCTGCTGCTGCTGCTGCCAACCTCTCCTTCCTTGCAGACCTCAGTGATGTTTCTGCTGCTGCTGCTGCCAACCTCTCCTTCCTTGCAGACCTCAGTGATGTTTCTGCTGCTGCTGCTGCCAACCTCTCCTTCCTTGCAGACCTCAGTGATGTTTCTGCTGCTGCTGCTGCCAACCTCTCCTTCCTTGCAGACCTCAGTGATGTTTCTGCTGCTGCTGCTGCCAACCTCTCCTTCCTTGCAGACCTCAGTGATGTTTCTGCTGCTGCTGCTGCCAACCTCTCCTTCCTTGCAGACCTCAGTGATGTTTCTGCTGCTGCTGCTGCCAACCTCTCCTTCCTTGCAGACCTCAGTGATGTTTCTGCTGCTGCTGCTGCCAACCTCTCCTTCCTTGCAGACCTCAGTGATGTTTCTGCTGCTGTGGTGCTTCTCCTCACAGCTGTGGAGTCTTTGCTTTGTCAGAGCATGCCAGCTGGTCCTGTCCTCTGCACGCTCCTGTGTTTGGGGAGGGGGGGGGCGGGGGGGTAGGGGCAGGGGGTTTACAAGCATGCGCACTGCTAGCCTTTAACCTTTTCACCACCAGTCAATTTAGAGTGCCAAATTCCCTTGTGCTATAAACACAGAAAATATGGTGTCTAAGAACAGCTGGGGATTCCTCTTGTGATGTATTATAAAATATGACCTGTCCTACTACCGAACATAAACAGCAGTAGGTTCATGGATAACACACCCATGATTTGGTCACCCTTTATGGACATGGGTCCTCTCCCTAGCTGCAGCATAAATGCAAGTCTGGCAGTGAAAGGGTTGAGCAGTCTTTAAAAGGATCACGACAACCACAAACCAGTGAATCCTATATATATACATCAGAAAAATGCAAGGACATAGGAAAAACTTCCACCTGCTGGTGCATCTCAAGTGTCTGGTCATTCTCATATAAAACACATGTTGACAACTCCCTTTAATGCTCAAATCATCCTTCGAGTTTTATCTGACCATTTATCTGTCTCAGTTTTGTTTTTGCTTTTTTTTTCATTTATTTCCATCTTTGCGGAGAAAGGCTGGACGGAGTGGAAGCAAAAAACAAGGACAAGATTGTATGATCATGTGACAGTTTCAGTTAAAAAAAAAAAAAAAAAAACACTAGGAAAAGATTATATGATTATATGACAGTTTCAGTAACAACAACAACAACAAAAAAAACACACAAAAAAAACACACACACACACAACAAAAAACCAACAAGAAAACAAAACTAGAACAGCTTCAGTTAAAAAAGCAACAACAAAAATGAAAAGCAAACTTGGACAACATCAAGTAAATTTCATCTAACAAAAAAACCCCAAAAAAACCAAGATACTGTGACAGTTTCAATTTTACATGATTAAAAAAATATATGTATGTATGCTTGGGCACATGCGTGGCTGTGTTACAATAACAGTTTGAAAAAAAACAACCCAACAACAACAAAAAACAACAACACTTGGTAGTGCAACTGTTTTCAACACCAAGTGTAAACATAAATGAAATTTGTTCATGGCAGGAGAAAGTGAGCGTTTATGTACATAACACACACACACACACACACACACACACACACACACACACACATATATCTATATCTCTATATATATATATATATATATGTATATGATTCATATATGTGAACATCTACAGATACATAATTAAATGTGTTACAACAGGAACAATTAACATGCCACCCCTTTAGCAACTTGACATTCAAAGAAATTTATATAGATCTGAGACATATACTGCACCAAAACGTCTGTACACTAGATATGAATCATTATTATCATGTGCATCTTTGTGGGACCTTTTGTCAGTATTGGTAAGCCAATAGATGGCACAGTATAAGGGGGAGACTTTTAATGATGACTCGGGGCCAATTCCATTCAATGACCGGTAATATTACAAGTGTTCTCTCTCCCTCTCTCTCTCTCTCTCTCACACACACACACACACACATTAACGAATATTGGTTTTCTGTTGGCAGAGTGTCTGTACACACTGTTCACCATCCATAAAAAAAATTAATATCTATCTCCTAATGTGAACAACCATATTTGTAGACCTGTTACAATGGTGCCACACAATGCTATCAAAAATAACAACCGTATTGTGTTCATGAATCAGATATGTTAAAGCCAGGGGCAGATGAAATAAACCAGCAAAATTTCACGTGATGTGAAGAAAAGTTTGGCCATTTATGTGTTATATATATATATATATATATATATATATATATTTGTATTTCTTTTTATCACAACAGATTTCTCTGTGTGTGAAATTCGGGCTACTCTCCCCAGGGAAAGCGCGTCGCTACACTACAGCGCCACCCATTTTTTTGTATTTTTTCCTGCATGCAGTTTTATTTGTTTTTCCCATCGCAGTGGATTTTCCTACAGAATTTTGCCAGGAACAACCCTTTTGTTGCCGTGGGTTCTTTTACGTGCACTAAGTGCATGCTGCACACGGGACCTCGGTTTATTGTCTCATCCGAATGACTAGCGTCCAGACCACCACTCAAGGTCTAGTGGAGGGGGAGAAAATATCGGCTGCTGAGCCGTGATTCAAACCAGCGCGCTCAGATTCTCTCGCTTCCTAGGCAGATGCGTTACCTCTAGGCCATCACTCAACAAATATATATATATATATACATATATATATATATATATATATATCATTCCTTTGTTTTACAAAAAGTCACATTCCAAAGCAGCAGCCTTATGCACACAAGGAAAAAATTAAAAGAAAATTTCTAAAAGTGCCAGTGATCAAAGCGAATACAATATTCCCGCTACATACAATATTCCGGCTCAAGAGAGGAGAAGTATCCCACCTTAAATGGGTTACCTGAACAAAACAACAAGAAAAAGAAAAAAAATTCAACAGAAGGGCAATAACAAAAATTTCTGCGACTCTTGGATGAATCACATCACACTTTCTAGGTTACCTCCCCTGAGTCACTCAGAGCCAGCACTTGAGTTTCGCTTTTTTTTTTTTTTTTTTTTTTTTACATCCTCGTCAATGATTGATTACTCCTCTATTCAAAAACAGCCTGTTTCCAATTTACCTTCAAAAGAAACCTTTAGAAAAAAATGAAACGTTATCCCTTTTTCATCATAAAATAAATGAACTGACAGTTCTTCTTCTTCTTATATGTTAGACTAAGATCACTAGAACCTTTGAAATGACTTTATATGGAATTGGATTACACACACACACACACACTTATATACACACACACATACATACATACATACACACACACACACACATACGCACATACATACATACATATATATATATATATATATATATGCTTTTCTTGAGAAATATAAGCATCATTGCAAGGGGAAAAAAGGGTTTTTGAAATATTTTGATTGGTTTGGTGTCTAAAAAAACGTTTTCTTGCAAAAATACAAACACACACACATGACACGGTTAGCATCTATTCCCTTCATCTCCAACTAAAACAAACAAAAAAAAGAGAGATTATATGTAAAAAAAAAAAAAAAAAAAATTTTTTAATAAAAACATAAACAAAAACCCAGAGCTTATGAGACCATACACTTTATGCATCTGACTCTTTGCAACCTCGTAGGTATAAAAAAAATTAAAATAAACAAAAACATAAGAAACATACATACATATGACTATGAATCAGAATTGCGTCATAAAACATTATTGGATAATTGCCATTAGTTTATGACATAAAACACCAAATATATGATGGAAATAATAAAAATCTTTTTCTTTTTCTTTTTCCCAGCAGATATATGCTGATGGCTGCATTGTGTGTGTGTGTGTGTGTGTGTGCGTGTGCGCGCGCGCGTGTGCCTGTGAGTACGCATGTGTGAGCGATTTTTGTAAACTAAGAAATGAAAATAAAGAAACACAAGATTTTCTTTTTAAATTCTTTTTTTTTGGTAATTTAAAGTAAAACATGAAAAAAAAAAATGTAGATGTGGCTTTTAATAAGATTATAGAAAGAAAGAAAGAAAGAAAGGAAAAAATAGGAAAAACTGAGCAGGACTTACTTATGAAACTAAATGAATCTGGTTTTCATTGACAGTTGTGTCTTGACACACTCTGTTTTACACACACACACACACACACACACACACACACACATGTAAAGAGATGATTCAGCCATGACATAATGATATCCTGACTTGTTCACTGGTTAAGTGGCATGCATGACTTGACATAAAAGAACAAACATCAGGCATTACATATATGATTTTGAACCAAGCAGGAATTCACATTCTAAGATGACCACATCAACTGATGCCTAATACATATCTTTTCTCTTTTTTTTTCTTTTTTTTTTTTTAATATCATCTCTTTCTTTCCCTGACATATTGTGTGTATGTTAATGTGTGTGTGTGTGTGTGTGTGTGTGTGTGAGTATGAGTGTGTATGTGTGTGTGTGTGTGTGTGTGTGTGTGAGTGTGTGTGTGTGTGTGAGTATGAGTGAGTGTGTGTGTGTGTGTCTGTGTGTGTGTGTGTGAGTATGAGTGTGTGTTGGGGGGGGAGGGGAGGCAGGGGGGGGGGGTCTGAATCTGCACAATCACTCTCTCTCTCTCTCTCTCTCTATATATATATATAATATATATGTGTGTGTGTGTGTATGTGCGTGTGTCTGAATCTGCACAGAGTCATCTCTCTCTCTCTCTCTCTCTCTATACATATATATATATATATATATATATATATATATATATATATATATATATATATGCATGCACATGTACATGGTGTGTGCTTGCTTACATCATATATGCATGTTTGCTCACACACACTTTGAACTGACAGCTGTAGACTCCCGTCAGAGGACAGTCATGAAAGTGAACAGCATATAACAGGAACAAGAAATGCACATGTTTGAAAAGAAATACCTTCAGTCTGTACACTGGTCAGGCCTACTAGTAGCCTTGGCAAGGCGTCAACAATCTGAACAATTTGTCAGAGCAGTAAACTTCCTTCCACCTTTAAAAAAAAAAAAAAAAAAAAAAAAAGAAAGAAGAAAATAATAATAACAAATGAAAACAACAACAACATCAAGTCAGTCAGGACTTAATTAAGCTGGAAGTGGCAGGGGGGAAAAAACATGAACACCCCCCCCCCAAAAAAAAAAACAAAACACCTTCCACCACCAATTGTTTTCAAATTCATGTTCCATCCTGTCACTCAGCATCTTTCTAAAATGATGTGCTGAAGTCATTATGAAAAAATCAAACAAATTCAATATATATATATATATATATACATGCAGTGATTTGTTGTTGTTTTCAAACAGAGAAGAAGCAAACACACACACGTCAACAAGGAAAAAAAAATAATCCCATAATAATAAATCAGTTCACAGACAGAATGTCCAACTGTAGTGTAAGGTCCAACATGGAAATAATCTCACTGACATATCGCCCTTTTTTTTTTCTTTTCTTTTTTTTTTTTTTTTTTTTTTTTTTTTGCTGGCTAGAAGAAGGGAGCGGGCTGTGTAGAGTTACGACGGTATTGCGTGATTTATAAGCACTTGAGGGAAAACAACAAACAGGAGTTTCAGTTTCAGTTTTCAAGGAAATGTCAAACCACAGCGGACTGATCCTCATACGCTACACCACATCCACTGAAAACTGAGGAAAAACACACACAAAAAAGAAAAAAAGTGTTCAGCGTTAAAACGCACAGACAGATTCCTATACTCACCACATCTGCAGAAAATTGAGGAGAAAAAAATAACAACAACAAAAAAAAAAAAAGAAAGAAAGAAGTGTTTATGAAGAAAAATCCAACATGTACTGTTTGACGGCCCAGGGGATGGGCAGATGGTCAACCCTCCTCACCACCTGCCTGCCCAGGGCCTTGTACACGCTGACCCTGGCCATCTGCTTGAGGGAGCGCGGGGTCTCTGCCATGGCGTGGACGGTGGAGATGAAAGTGTCCAGGTTGGAGGCCAGCGCAGAGTGGGAGTCCAGCAGCTGGAAGCGGGTCATGCCCCGGGCAGAGTGCAGGCAGTCGTAGAGAGGCTTGTGGCCCATGGAGTTGTAGAACAGCCACAGCAGGCTGCACGCCCCCTCCACCATCTCCGCGCTGGCCTCCGACCGGGAGCTCTGCCGCTCGCGGGCCTTCTGCAGGTAGAGGCTGACGGGCTGGGTGCCCTGCCGCTTGAGGAAGATGGAGCTTTGGGAGTGGCAGATGATGGGCTCCGACTGGTAGGGCTCCAGGTCGGGGTCCGCCCCCCACTGCAGCAGCGTCACCATCCACCGCCGCACCAGCTCAAACTCCGCCCGCGTGCCCGCCAGCTCCGACAGGCGCACGAACTCGATGAGCGCGTTGCCTGTCCCGCCCCTGGGGAAAGGGCTGCTGCGCAGAGTCCGGTGGTTGGGGTCCAGCCCACTGCGTAGCAGCAGGCAGAGGAGGTCATCGGTGAAGCGTGCGTACTCCACCTGCAGGGCCGGGTCCGAGCGGAGAGAGCGCTCAGTAAAACAGCGCCGACAGATCATGGCCACCAGGGTGGCCGCTGTACCCTGGAAGGAGTCTGTGAAGTTGACGTTGGCCCCGTGATGCACCAGCATCTTCACCGCCCTCAGCGCGTCCCCCGCCTGCCCAACGATCCTCACCACACTGTCGAAGAGGAAGCACTGCATGAGGAGGATGAGGGGGGTGTGGCCGGCGGGGCAGGTGAAGTCCACCGGCACCTCGTGCTCCAGCAGGACCCCCATGGCCTCTGTCAGCGTGCGGTAGTCGTTCTGGTACTCCACAATGAAGACGTCCGGCTGCGAGGAGCGCACGCAGGCGCAGGGGTCCTGGGGGTGGCAGGCCTTCAGGGCGATGTGCAGCATGCGGCTGAGTGGCTGAAGCCCCGGAGCGTTCAGCATCAGGGGGTCCGCGTTGAACTGCAGCAGCTCCCGGATGGCCATCACCACCTGCCCACCCACGTTCATCCCCAGTGTCAGAGTCATCATCTTTCAATTTACATGGATGGGTATATAGAAATCAGAACAAAATGTAGAGAAAAAGAAATGAGGTTTACATAGCACAGATGTGCAGAAAACTGTCAACAGCTCCCACATGGCCATCACTACCTGCCTACTGACATTCATCCCAAGTGTTAGAATAATTGTCTATCAATTTACCAGGTACATGGGTATAGAGAAATTAGAACATAACATACAGAAAGGAGATTTACATAGATGTGCAGAAAAATTTGAACATAAAACAGAGAAATGACATTTACATAGTTGTGCAGAAAACCTTGAACATAATACAGAGAAATGAGGTTTACATAGCATAGATGTGCAGAAAACTGTCAACAGCTCCCACATGGCCATCACTACCTGCCCACTGCTGTTCAACGCCAGTGTCAGAATCATCATCTATCAATTTACATGGGTATATATACATACACAGAAATTAGAACATAATATAGAGAAATGATATTTACACAGGACAGATGTGCAGATAAATGTAACAGCTCCCAAATGGTCATCACAACCTGCCCACCACCGTTCAACGCCAGTGTGAGAATGATTATCGATAAATTTACATAAGTATATAGACATTACAACATAACATAGAGAAATGAGATTTACATAGACATGTAGAACACCTAGAACATAATACAGAGAAATTACATTTACATAGTTGTGTAGAAAACCTAGAATATAGAGAAATGACATTCACAAAGTTGTGTAGAAAGCCTGGAACATAATATAGAAAAATGACATTCATATATAGTTATGTAGAAAACCTAGAACACAATATAGAGAAATGACATTTACAAAGTTGTGAAGAAAACCTACAACACAATATAGAGAAATGACATTTACAAAGTTGTGAAGAAAACCTACAACACAATATAGAGAAATGACATTTACAAAGTTGTGAAGAAAACCTACAACACAATATAGAGAAATGACATTTACAAAGTTGTGAAGAAAACCTACAACACAATACAGAAATGACATTTCTGTGCAGAAAACTGTAATAGCTCCCACATGGCCATCACCACCTGCCCACCGCCGTTGAACGCCAGTGTCAGAATCATCATCTATCAGTTTCATTCACGCCCAGTGTGAAAATAATTATCTATCAATTTACATGCATATTACAGAGAAATGAGATTTACATAGGATAGATTTACATAGGACAGAAGTGCAGAAAACTAACAGCTCCCACATGGCCATCACAACCTGCCCACTGCTGTTCAACGCCAGTGTCTGAATCATCATCTATCAATTTACATGGGTATACATATATAATATATATATATATATATATATATATATATATATATATATATATATATATATATATATTATAAATTAAAACATAATATAGAGAAATGACATTTACATAGGACAGATGCACAGAAAACTGTAACAGCTCCAACATGGCCATCACAACCTGCCCAACACCGTTCAACGCCAGTGTCAGAATAATATTATCTGTACATCTACAAGGGTATATGTAGAAATTAGAACTTAATATAGAAAAAGGAGATTTACACAGATGTGTAGAAAACCTAGAACATAAAATAGAGAAATGATATTTACAATTACATAGATGTGTAGAAAACCTAGAACATAAAATAGAGAAATGATATTCACAATTACATAGATGTGTAGAAAACCTAGAACATAAAATAGAGAAATGATATTCACAATTACATAGATGTGTAGAAAACCTAGAACATAAAATAGAGAAATGATATTTATAATTACATAGATGTGTAGAAAACCTAGAACATAAAATAGAGAAATGATATTTACAATTACATAGATGTGTAGAAAACATAGAACATAAAATAGAGAAATATTTACAATTCCACAGATATTAGATGTGTAGAAAACCTAGAACACAATACAGAGAAATGATATTTATAATTACATAGATGTATAGAAAACCTAAAACATAATACAGAGAAATGATATTCACAATTACACAGACGTGTAGAAAACCTAGACCATAATATAGAGAAATTATATCTACAATTACGTAGATATGTAGAAAACCTAGAACATAAAATAGAGAAATTATATTTACAATTACATAGGCGTGTAGTAAACCTAGACCATAATATCATAATATATAATAACATTTACATAAGATACAAGCGCAGAAAACTATAACAGCTGCCAAATGGCCATCACAACCTGCCCACCGCCGTTCAACACAATTGTGAGAATAATCACCTATAAAGTTAAATTACAAATGATTATCCATAAAGATACAGCTGTTGCATGCTGTGCATACTTGCCTCCCATGTGGGGTGAACAAAATGGCTATTGTGAACATGACTCTAATGAGAGAATCTAAAAAAACTCGCATCCCCACTAGCTCCCAACCCCAGCCCCTTCCACACCAAGTGCATATATATATATATATATATATATATCTTTATGTCAATTTTCAAAAGTTAAAGTTAAACCATGATAGTTTTTTATACACTTTTCCCACTCATTTATGGAAAATGAAGGCTTTATCATTTCTCAATCTCTCTCTCTCTCATTTGTTGTTGTTGTTGTTTTTTCCTGTCAGTGTATTTTATGACGTGTGGTATATTGTTGTAGTATTAGTCTGGCTTTCATTTTGTGCAGTTTACTGTACATATACTAGTATGCTGCTGTAGTTAATTAGTACAACTGTTAAATGTAATTCCTTTTATCTCAATACATGTACGTGTCACACCCCTTCAGTCAGATCCTCCCCACCATCCCCCTCCACCCCGCCTCCATTCTGCTCGTTTTTCAGGTGGCTGATGGCTTCTCTGATGTGTTTCCGAGTCTTGGAGGAGGGGGCCTGGAGAGGGGGGCCGTACACCAGAGACAGGGGCCTTTATTTGAATAAAACATTGTGTTTCATCTCTCTCTCTCTCTCTCTAGACAGATATATATATATATATATACACATAGATATAGATATAGATACACTTTTAAGAAAACTAAACAAAATAATTTCCAAATCAATAACACTGATCACAAACAATATGAGAGGAAGGGAGGAGGAGAGGAAGGAAGGGAGAACAGCAAGGAGGACAAGAGAAAAACGTTGACGTCACATCACCTGGGCCTGATAGTCAGGCTGCAGCTGGGCCCTCGTGACGTGGTGACGGCTGAGGTCCACGTAGTTGCCCCCGGCATAGGACACGTGGGACACCAGCATGTGCAGGGGGGTCTCCCCCAGGCTGGTGAGGGCGTTGATGTCCTGCTCGATGCCTGTGGTCAGCAGGTAGCGCGTGGTGTCATAGATGGTGAAGAGGCCATCGATGTTCATTCGGTACAGGCGGTGTAGCGCCGTCTCACTGATGGCCTGGGACAGGAGGTGCACATCAGCGCCGTTGTTGACCAGGATCTTCACGCACTCCTCCCCCCAGGGCACGGCTGTCAGTAGTGGGGTGTCGCCGTCGGCGCCGTACTGGTTGATGCACTCCGGGAAGTTGTCCACGAAGAACTGGATGCACTCCGACGCCCCTTCCTTGCAGGCAAACTGGAGGCACTCCAGCGGGCTGAAGACCTGGGCGGAGGACCTCTTCTTCTGCAGGGCCAGATGGCTGCGCAACGCATCGGTCAGCACCCGCACGGCCTCCAGCTGCCTCTGCCGGATGGCGCATTGCATGGGGGTCACGGCCTTGGAAGCCCCGCCCCCAGAGCAGTGGTAGACGTGGTGCTGGGAGAACCCGAAGTAGGCAATCTTGCAGCCCACAGGGAGGTGGGGCCTGGGGAAGCACATCCCACGTCTGGCCATGGGGTCGGCGGCACCCTGCGACAGCAGCAGGCGGAGGATGGCCGTACGGCCCAGGTATGCCGCCAGGTGGAGCGGGGGGCTGCAGTGGTAGCGGTTGGGGCAGCAGCCCAGACGCAGCAGCCTCATAACCACGTCCTTCCGGCCTGCAATGACTGCATGCTGCAGGATGTCAAACCCGTCCACTGGGTCCACCACCGACAGGACGTCTTCCTCCCTGGGCAGCAGGTCCAGGATGGGGCCTGACACGATCCTCCCCACCCTCCCCCTCCACCCCGCCTCCATTCTGCTCGTTTTTCAGGTGGTTGATGGCTTCTCTGATGTGTTTCCGAGTCTTGGAGGAGGGGGCCTGGAGAGGGGGGCCATACACCAGAGACAGGGGCCAGGCCGTGCGGAAGAAGAGATAGAGGGAGTAAGCGTAGGAGTAGGTGACCTCCATCAGCGTGGACAACATGGCGCCTGTCAAACCCAGCACAGCACGCGTCATACGGTTATCCCATGGTACCATTCACTCTGTCTCTACTTCTCAGTCTTTTGCAGTTTTCTTGTCTGTCGGGCCTGCCTCTCAGTAGTCAACTTGCTGCACAATCTGCAACAAGAAGAATGTACTTTAAAAATACTAAACTTTAATCAACTGAGAATCTGCAACAAGAAGATTATTAACTGTTTGGGAACTTTTTATTTCCTAAAAAGTCCTCTTCAATTCTAAATTGTATCCATTATTTTTTTGAGAAATGCACTGAAAGAGATAGAGATGCGAAATGACCGACAATGAGAGCTGTAAGTAAGAAGAAAGCACAGAATAAAATGATCCAAATAAATACAGAAAGCTTTTTATATGCAAAACTACAGTAACACATATGCGAAACTACAATAGCATACTATCTGCCCTGCACATAGAGTGAAGACCCAACATGCTAGCCTGGCCTTAAAGTCTGCCAAATACTGCAGGAATGGGAGATAAGAAGGGGGAAAAAAGGGGGGTGAAAAATCTTCCCACTCTTGTCTCCTGACCACATTGCATATAGATCTGCACACCGTGCATATCTGCATGTAACAGATGGATCATGCTCTTTCCTCTGATTTTTGCTGCAGAAATAACTTACAAACTTTTCCTCTGACATGGGTGTCAGGCTTCAGTAATACACCTCCAAGCAAAAGTTTGCCATTGTTTACCTTTGAAACGAAAGCCATACTCTCTTCTCATATTCATTTGAATGGATCTCGTCACACATAAATTATTATTATATAAATGTGGGATCTTATTATATGGCATCATTTCTTCTACTAAGACACTGTTCAAAAACATGCAATCAATTTAGGAATACTGCAAGTATTCTGGTTTGTGCAAACTGTGCGTTCTTCAGCTTCGTTTCAGTTGGTGCAATGACAGGACAAAGTGATGTGTGCTACTGTCAAAAATTCATCACACTTATAAAATCAATCAACATTTCAGCATTCAGCTCACCATATCCAAATGACGCATGTTTTCATTCTTTCTACTGCTGTCTGACTTTGTGCAGGAAGGTGGCAGAATGGTTAACTCACTCAGTACGGCCAGTCCTCTCTTCTCCTCTACACAGACCCATCGGATGTCCAGTGGGTGTCTGAATGACCCAACCTTTAGCTTCCGTCATCAGAACTGTGGTATTCTTTGTCAACATTCACGTCTTCAGTATAAGAGCCTTCCGCTTGCAATATTTTGATGATGGTAACTGGGGTGAAATGCTGTTAACGTCGTCTCTTTCACCGTTCGTATGGAAAGAGTTAAGTCACTCATCTGCCAATACAGTGTCCATGATGGTTTGGGTTCAAATCCTGGTCTCACACTTCCTCCCAAGTTGACTGGAAATCAAACCAAGCGTCTAGTCATTCAGGTGACACTATAAACCAAGGTCTGGTGTGCAGCTGCACTTTGTGCACTGAAAGAGAACCCATGGCAACAAAAGTTTTTGTCCTGTAGAAAAATTCTGTAGAAGAAATCCATTCTGATAGGTATACAAATATGTAGAATGCACTTAAGGCCTGACTTGTTAGGTTTTGCTGCTTGTCAGGCATCATTCGAGCAGATGTGGTGTTACACATATGGATTTGTCCAAACACAGTGACACCTCCTTGAGAAACAGGAAACTGACACAAATATGACATTCTTGACCCAAACCTGGGTTGGCAGAAGCACAATATATTTCTTACACTAAGCTGTCGCAGACATGTGTGGGTAAGTATGACAGGTCATGTTTACCACCATCAGAACGGCTGAGAAAGCAACAGTGGTCCCAACTGTCTCTTGGGAGGACAGTCAACGTTGGGATGATCCCCAACTGCCAACTAGCCCCAAAGGCTGCAGCACTCGGAGCCAGTGCAATCTTGTCTCCTAGTTTGAGAGTCATTTAGTCCTTCACAAAAGATGTAAATGAATTTCCTTAGCAGCGGAGAAACCATTGACCATACAGCTCTCACTCCACTGTTAGCCTAACTGTAAGCTCACGTCAATCTCTGATATATAAGCCACGCGTTGAGCCTTGAGGTATATATATATAGAGAGAGAGAGATCTATAACCCCACTCACACTGAGTGGGAGTTCAACTGACACCCAAGGCCATTTCCCCACCTTCTGTTAACACTGCGTGGTTGAACAATGCAGCTTACATATCATGTTGGTACGTGACAGAACCCCCACCCAGCCTTGAGAACAGTCGACTGTCACACCACCACAGTATATACAAGCAGTGGACATAACTGACCGTCACCATCCCATAGCGCCTGCAAAGAGTGTTGGGTGTC
>NC_134881.1:24082872-24095372 GCF_041734735.1 Babylonia areolata
GCGTAAAGGAGAGCATACATGCATGCGCACACTGCCACGACACACATGTACGCATACATGGTTAAAGGTCACACAACCACACGATCTGTTAAGTGTAAGTTGACGGTTAACTGCGTTATTTGATACACTTCTGAAGACAGGCTAAGTCTGGGTAATAATGCCCTGGGTATGTGCCTGCGCAAACACACACACACACACACACACACACACACACACTGAACGAATATACAGATAAATAAATAATACACATATTAACTAAATGTAAACAATTTCAATACAGAAATAATATATCAATCTCTGATTCAATAACTTCCATGCTACCTTCCACGCTAAACATTAAAAAAAAATTGTGAAAAACGAACAAATTATGAGGTTCCATAATCTCGATGCAACCGCAGTAAGCTTCTCACTCAGTCACTGACTCCGATCAACTGTACCCTGCTTCCCTTCCTGCATTATGGTTCTGGTTTACACAGATTACAGTCCTGTGCCACCCTTGTCCTGGTTTACACAGATTACAGTCATGTGCCAACCTTGTTCTGGTTTACACAGATTACAGTCATGTGCCACCCTTGTTCTGGTTTACACAGATTACAGTCATGTGCCACCTTTTTTCTGGTTTACACAGATTACAGTCATGTGCCACCCTTGTCCTGGTTTACACAGATTACAGTCATGTGCCACCCTTGTTCTGGTTTACACAGATTACAGTCATGTGCCACCTTTTTTCTGGTTTACACAGATTACAGTCATGTGCCACCTTTTTTCTGGTTTACACAGATTACAGTCATGTGCCACCCTTGTCCTGGTTTACACAGATTACGGTCATGTGCCACCCTTGTCCTGGTTAACACAGATTACAGTCATGTGTCACCCTTGTTCTGGTTTACATAGATTACAGTCATGTGTCACCCTTGTCCTGGTTTACACAGATTACAGTCCTGTGCCAACCTTGTTCTGGTTTACACAGATTACAGTCATGTGTCACCCTTGTCCTGGTTTACACAGATTACAGTCCTGTGCCAACCTTGTTCTGGTTGACACAGATTACAATCATGTACCACCCTTGTCCTGGTTTACACAGATTACAATCATGTGCCATCTTTTTCCTGGTTTACACAGATTACAGTCATGTGCCACCCTTGTTCTGGTTTACACAGATTATGGTCATGTGCCACCTTTTTTCTGGTTTACACAGATTACAGTCATTTGCCACCTTGTTGAGGTTTACACAGATTATGGTCATGTGCCACCTTTGTTGAGCTTTACACAGATTACAGTCATGTGCCAACCTTGTCCTGGTTTACACAGATTACAGTCATGTGCCAATCTTGTCCTGGTTTACACAGATTACAGTCATGCGCCAATCTTGTCCTGGTTTACACAAATTACAGTCCTGTGCCAACCTTGATCTGGTTTACACAGATTACAGTCATGTGCCAACCTTGTTCTGGCTTACACAGATTACAGTTCTGTGCCACCCTTGTTGAGGGAGGCGTGGGGGGGGGGGGGGGGGGGGGGGGGGGGGGGGGGGGAGGGGGAACATGGGGGAGGGGGAATGCATGAGGCATCTGATCCTTTGTTCTCCATAACTAAAGAATTATCCAGCTCCCCACCCCCACCCCCACGCCTTCTCTCTCTCTCTCCCCCACTCCTCTCGCCTATTTCCCCATCACTGTCCATCCCATCCCCTTATTCCCCCCCCGCCCCCCCCTACCCCCCCCACCCCACTCCCCGCACCCATCTCTCCCACCCCCACCACTTACTACTCCTTTTTTTCTTTCTTTTTTTTTTTACCCTAATATCTTCACCACATCTTCATGTGTACATTACCCTAATATCTTCACCACATCTTCATGTGTACATTACCCTAATATCTTCACCACATCTTCATGTGTACATTACCCTAATATCTTCACCACATCTTCATGTGTACATTACCCTAATATCTTCACCACATCTTCATGTGTACATTACCCTAATATCTTCACCACATCTTCATGTGTACATTACCCTAATATCTTTACCACATCTTCATGTGTACACAGATCATATATAATATATAGTATGCTTCTCTTTGGGCAAAATGGCTTAGGCTGGTGACAAGAGATGGGGGCAGGGGGTGGAGGTGACGGAGCAACAGGAAAACAAAACCACAAAAGAGCATAGGAAAAAAAGCAAACAAGTGGGCAACAATCTCTCTCTCTCTCTCTCTCTCTCTCTCTCTCTCTCTCTCTCTCTCTCTTTCTCTCTCCAGAATAGATGAAATGAGGAGCTGCTGTGAAAGCAGCCTATGTATGCATGCACGGACATTCAAGGGTACATAATTATGCACCAAAGCCAAGAAATGGATGAGATGCATTCACAGAAACTTTACAAGTAAGAAAGCTTGTCTGAAACTTTGGGCAAAATGTTTGACATGTTCTTGTAATTTCAGAAACAAAAACCTCAGTGTGATAAAGCGTGCATGATACATCTTTTGAGGTACCAAGTGTACCATTACCAAGTATGTATCATGTACAGTCTAGCAATGAAAGAGACTCAAGACTCGAAAATGCTATTAATCAAAAATACAGGTACAAAAGCGTTGCCTATTCAGTTTTCCGGTCTGTCCCTGTTTCAAAAACAACCAGCAACAACAATACTGATGATAATAATAATGACAATTTAAGTTGTGATTATGATAAAGATGATCAAAGAAACACACACACACACAAAAAAACCCCAATGATTTAAGAAACATGTGGTATATAATGCACATTGTAATACATAAGCAGATACAGGCAAGATACATGTTGATAATACAAAGTAGAAAATAAATATGAATACAAATTTATAACAAATAAAAATGAAAATACACTCAACAAAGAGAGATATCACACAGTAAATTTATATATTTATAAACGAATAGTGACAACACACACAAATTGATATTTGTCATTTATCATATACAGGCATAATATGAAATATTAGTGGCAGACGTTCCTTTTTCTTCTTCGTCTTCTTCTTCTTCTTCTTCTTCTTCTCTCTCTCTCTCCCTCTTTTTTTCTTTTTCTTTTTTCTCCCCTTTATTTTATTTTTGTACATATTTTTACTTCACTTAGTCTTGAATTTGTACATATATCTTATGGTAAAACATGGTGATCCCCATTTGAGATGGGGATATTGTGCTATATAAGCCTGCATATTATTATTATTATTATCATTATTATCATTAATGTTGCTGTTTTTATTTATTTTGGGGGGCCTATTGTTTGTGGAGTAAAAATTCTCATACGTTTGATTTGAAAGAGTTTGATTTGAGGTTGGGACGAAGGGGGAACAGGGACAATTATATGGACAGGGTGAAACACAAGTCATCACCTTGAAAAAGAGAATGCAAGAACGCAAAAACTTTATTGTATAGGCCATATGACCCATTAATTCTGATCATGCTGACAATGTTAGAGTGAACTGTTGTTATAGTATACTATAAGCATGATCAAGAATGTCAAATAAATCTTTGTCTTGAAAGGGAGAGAGACACACAGAGAGAGACACACACACAGTCATTGAGACAGAGGGAGAGAGAGACTGGGAGAGACAGGGTGAGACATAACCCTGCTGCAAGTGGGGGATCGCAGTAAACAGCATGACATTAGATCTGTAGCCTTCAGATGTGTCTGCCTGTGATCAACTAGGTCAGTAACAACTTTGGTATTTCCTTAGGTGGACGTGATATACATCAGGATTTGTGCGTCATGCAGATGTTTTCTGTGTGTGTGTGTGTGTGTGTGTGTGTGTGTGTGTGTGTGTGTGTGAGTGTGTGTGAGTGTGTGTGAGTGTGTGTGTGTGTGACTAAGAGCAAAGACCATCACATGATGTGAATATCAATCTGTACACTCCCAGGTTGATTTCATAGCACCCTGTGTCAGTAGATTTTTTTTTTTTTTAAAGAATATATTATATATCATTATCATTTGATCAACTGATTTTGATGTGTCTTTCCAAGTAAATGATCAATATACATTTCCACTTGACCAGGACTTAAATCATCTCAGACAAGGAGCAGTTTTAGACCTTGTACCACAAATGTACATGTCTGAATGACAACTTCAAATGACTGATGAAATAAGACAAGGTCAAGGTCTGGTGGTCATACTCCTGAGTCTGGAAGATGCCTTGGCATTGGCAGAATGAGTTATACATTGGACTTGTGATCCAGTGTTCACTAGAGATCAGAAGCCAGTTGCATTGCTTGGTTCTAACTTTTTGACAGTTACACGTAAATAAATGCCTATGTTGACCGAATTATGCCATTCAGTTCCATACTACACACAGTTAGTATTTGTATTTCTTTTTATCACAACAGATTTCTCTGTGTGAAATTCAGGCTGCTCTCCCCAGGGAGAGCGCGTCGCTACACTACAGCGCCACCCTTTTTTTTTTTTTTTTTTTCCTGCATGCATTTTTTTTTTTCCTATCGATGTGGAATTTTCTACAGAATTTTGCCAGGAACAACCCTTTTGTTGCCGTGGGTTCTTTTACGTGCGCTAAGTGCATGCTGCACACGGGACCTCGGTTTATCGTCTCATCCGAATGACTAGTAGCGGGTTACGACCACACTAGGCTCCTCCGTCCGAGCAATGCAGCTGGCTGCAGGGTTTGAGACCCCATTTCAGCATGGTGCTGCGTCCTTGGGAAAGGAAATTTTCTATCTAAAATTACGTTTGAATAACATACTTACTGAGACCCAACTAGTGCAGACTTCGGCAGGGGTCTGACATTCCTGTCCTGTGCATACTACTATCCGCCTATGCGGAGAAAACGAAACTACGGCCGATAACCTCCCGGAAGTAGGTAACCAGGTGTGAATGGGTACCTAACTTCAGGCTGGGGAAGCTAGGTTTAAATGGCAGAAGAATTTGATTAGTCTCAGCACCTTACAAATGCCAAAGCTCTAAATGCGATGAATAAGATTTTACTGCCCCGAGCAATGGTCGTGATTTGCTAAGTATGAGGCCTTTAGCCTCAACCTTCTTTTAAACCTATGTCTGCCAGTCCTCACAGGCCTGGGGCTCTCTGGGGCTGATCATCAGGTAAAAGACACAAACAAGGAGTAAATCATACAAATTTTTTAAAAATAATATATAAGAACCAAAACATGTCTTATTTTTTAAATAATCCAAACCAGGTCCATCACTACCATGAACTACATTCATTCACAGAACCAGTAAAAAAAAAGTATCTGAATATTGTAATTCTGTATGCATTGTCACCACATATACATCTATCATTGTATGTCAAATGCATGAAATTACAGCAGTGTGTGTGTGTGTGTGTGTGTGTGTGTGTGTGTGTGTGTGTGTGTGTGTGTGTGTGTGTGTGTGTTTTTCCAAAAATTTCCATTACTCATTTAGAACAATAATTAGTTTTCCTCCTCCCTAGACAAAAAATCATTCATCTATATTTACTTTTGTTATTATTGATATCACTTAATAACAGTAATCACAATGCTGTAGTATGTGTTAATCATTTTTTCCTGAATTTATTGTAAGAATAACACTTTATGTTTGATAATGAAAGACTTAAAAGTAAAAGGATGACACACAGACAAAAGGTTCTAAAGACTCGATCCACTGCATGCTTATCATACAGATCATCTATCTAGAGTAGACATGTCTCTATCATCTATAGGTTAGATGCACATGATGCATATCTTTGTGAAAATTGCATCATGCAACAATATGTGTTGTCATTTATTGAAGCTGTCAGTATCACTATCAGGATCAGGATCAGGATCTGTACATCGTAGAGGCCAATATGGCCATCGTCGCAACAGAACTTTGGAGAGTGCTTGGACAAAACAAAACAAAACAAAAAAACAAACAAACAAACAAAAAACAAAAAACAAACACTACTACTGCTACTGTTATTGATGGGAAACAGTAGTTGGCAGGGGTCTTTGATGGCCGCCTTGAATGCTGTGGGATTTAGTCATGAATTAGCCTACAAAATAAAACTATACTTCAGTGTGAAACACTGTACATGCATGTGTGAGAGTTTCAAGCTGGAATCCCACCAGCTTAGGTGAATGGCGGATCAATAAACAGGTGTCAAGTGCATTTCTGATCTAAATGCGCATTTGTGCCTGCAGCTTTAGTGATTTTGTGCGTCCTATTGAATTGTATTCAGCTGCAATCCATCAGTTAGGCGGGTAATGAAAACATGAAAATACCCGATCAAGACTGTCACCAGAAAGCTGATACAGTAGCTTGCAGGAAGTCATTTTACAATTTATGAAAAATATATATTTCACACGCAAATTAGGTTTACCCGCATTACAGGAGAAGATTGCAACCAGTACGCCGGTACATCAACTGGTGTAGTCAAATTCACTAGACTTCTTCTTTGGTGCTGGTTTTGCTCGTTTCTACAACCGTTTTACAATCACGAGAACAGTTCAACAGCTTTCATAACTCACCTGATGCAAAGCGAAACTTCCGACTGACCACGCAGACGAACGTGTTTGTTGACATGTGTTTGCTCAGTTACACATCAAATAACTCACTGCAATGAACACCCAGACTGATATTTTGCCACCGTGGTTCTCTGTAGTTAAACGATGCTGTGATCTGGAAAGCAAGTCCTGGATCATCTGCTCTCTCTGCAGAAATGCGGCATCGACTTAAAATGACACAAACTATGTCACGGTCAAATGTTTCTTGAGTCAGTTTTCGCGTCTAACACGACCTTCAACTTGACCCATGGGTCAAGCCGGAGTGTTTTCATTGAAAACGAGGCTCAGCGTAGAGCCTCTACTTATTCGCATCTCACTCTCGTCACAGATAAGACCATAGTTATCGATATGATTGTCGCCTGTTTGTCGAATACGTGCTTCCACAATGTTCGTGCTGCCTCGCACACACTGACTGGGTCAGCTGCCGGTTATCAACACGACCCTGTTTTTATCTCTCACTGAGTATGACGTCTTACTTTCTGATGTTCCGAGTATGTTCGAGTGAGCCAACACAGGCAGCAGAACGGGAACCACTCGGTGGAGTGAGACTCGTGCCACAGTCGTGTCGAATGTGCAGACAGTGGGTTGGGTGATGCGTGCAATGTGTCGCGGCATTTGTTTGAATCAGGCACACGTCAGTGGAAGAGGAGTGACGCCAGCCGTGCAACGCAGATGATAGATGCGCAGTTGATAAATTAATCAAGTCAAGGCAGTTGGTGCAGTTCATATGAGTGAGTGAGAGGATTATCGCCTGTTGGTTTCTGCTGTTTGCCGGGGTTTTGCTTTGTCTTCCGGAAAATCACCCTGCCCAGCTCTCCCTTTTCCGTTCCCCTATCCACCACCCCCACCATAAAAAAAGAAAAGACCGTGAACTGTGTGTGCATAGACCTATATACCGATGGTTATTTGTTCATGTTTTTCCACTACAAAGAGAGAGCACAAGTAGATTATTTAATTTGGTTTTCACGCTATTAAAATTGTTATGTAATTTTCTCTCTCTCTCTCTCTCTCTCTCTCTCTGTCTCTGTCTCTGTCTCTTATGTTACCCCAGTTTCCTTCGTTAGTCTTTGGTCAATCCATTTTTACATGTGTTTAATTACATGTAGTTCAGTTTTTGACTAATTCCGTTCCACTCTCTCCTCTGTCTCAGTGTCATGCATGATTAATTGTCTCTCTCTCTCTCTCTCTCTCTCTCTCTCTAAACGACCTACTTGGAGCAAGCTGACTGCTGTGCTCGGCTGGTAACATGCACACACAATTACATTTACCTGCGTGCACGCATGCACACACACACACACAACATGTAGGATCACACACACTTAGACTCAAAGGCACTTGCACACCTGCTCCAACACAGTTATTCACACACATGAACGTATAGGCCTGTGTACCAAAAAAAAAAAATAATAAAAATAATAATAAAAATACATACACGCACAGCCCTCACAGGTGTATGACACACTGAAACACACACACACACAGAAGCAGATATGCGCACAAACACACACACGAGCATGAACACTCTTGAGAAAAGTGTGCACACACATGTACACACATTAACGAAAGTAGACACGTGCATACCCACTAGAGGGCGCACGTACACGGAAACTGAACTACATTTTTAACTCTGTGTGTGTGAACTAGCAACAGACATCTTTTCAAGAACATTGACAAACTGGAAACAGGCCAGGAATCAGTCGGGATCATCTCTCAGTTCACTGAGTTAACCTTAAAGGTAAATCAAGGACAGGTGAATTGGGATTACACCCACAGGGAATAAAACAGGATGTTTGAGTGGTTCAGGTGAGGCAGGAAAACCCTGACCCTGCCCTTGGTCCTCTGCCGACACACGGGACAGCTGTGCAGGGCGGGGACACACTCGCTGCAGCAGACCAGATGGCTGCAGAGCAGGACAACCATGCATGACTCCGCGTCCCGACAAATCTGACACACACAGGCACTGCATACTGCCAGGTCTGATGTATGCCACACTGTGCACATTCACACGAACACACAACACTAACACTGAGGTATGCAAACTTCTGTGTCTGGACAGATCTGGACACGCCTGCATGAACACACCAGCCAGCATAATCTCACATACACCCTGACTCATGCATACACACTTGTACACATGCACACAGAAATAAGCATGACCGTGTTCACACATAAGCACTCACAGAAACACGCACAATCACACAGACTCAAAAACAATTAAACACCTGCTCCAACACACTTGCAGTATACACACGTGAACGTGTAGAGGAGCCAGTATAGTTATATACACATGTGCCCTCATAGGTGCATGCATCCATGCACACTGAAACACACACACAAAACACATACAGGAACAGACATGCACACAAACCTGCACACGTGCATGAACATTCACGAGTGCATGTGCACACGTGCACTCGCACACAAATATAGACATGTGCACACGCACTAAGGGGTGCACATACACAGAAACTGAAGCACATTTGAGATGCATGCATCTGTGTCTGTGTAAAAAAAACCAAAAAACTGACGTCTTTTCAAGCACATTGACGAACTGGAAACAGTCCAGGGATTGGAATCACCACTCAGTTTAGTTAAAAGTAAATCAGGGACAGACGAAGTGTGATGATCCTTACAGGTAAGAAACGGGGTGTTTGAGTGGTTCAGGTGAGGCAGGAAAACCCTGACCCTGCCCTTGGTCCTCTGCCGACACACGGGACAGCTGTGCAGGGCGGGGACACACTCGCTGCAGCAGACCAGATGGCCGCAGGGCAGGACAACCATGCACACCTCCACGTCCCGACAGATCTGCCACACACAGGCACTGCATACTGCCAGGTCTGATGTATGCCACACTGTGCACATTCACACGAACACACAACACTAACACTGAGGTATGCAAACTTCTGTATCTGGACAGATCTGGACACGCCTACATGAACACACAAGCTGTCACACACCAGTCAGCATAATCTCGCATACACCCTGACTCATGCATACACACTTGTACACATGCACACAGAAATAAGCATGACCGCGTTCACACATAAGCACTCGCAGAAACACGCACAATCACACAGACTCAAAAACAATTAAACACCTGCTCCAACACACTTGCAGTATACACACGTGAACGTGTAGAGGAGCCAGTATAGTTATATACACATGTGCCCTCATAGGTGCATGCATCCATGCACACTGAAACACACACACACACACAAAACAAATACAGGAGCAGACATGCACACAAACTTGCACACGTGCATGAACACTCGCGAGTGCATGTGCACACGTGCACTCGCACACAAATGTAGATTCTAATATCACTGATAGTGAAAAGACGCTAAACAAAAGAACAAATGTAGACATGTGCACGCGCACTAAGGGGTGCACATACACAGAAACTGACGCACATTTGAGATGCATGCATCTGTGTCTGTGTAAAAAAAACAAATCAAAACAACTGACATCTTTTCAAGCACATTGACGAACTGGAAACAGTCCAGGGATTGGAATCACCACTCAGTTTAGTTAAAAGTAAATCAGGGACAGACGAAGTGTGACGGTCCTTACAGGTAAGAAACAGGATGTTTGAGTGGTTCAGGTGAGGCAGGAAAACCCTGACCCTGCCCTTGGTCCTCTGCCGACACACAGGACAGCTGTGCAGGGCGGGGACACAGTCGCTGCAGCAGACAAGATGGCCGCAGGGCAGAACAACCATGCATGACTCCGCGTCCCGACAGATCTGACACACACAGGCACTGCATACTGCCAGGTCTGATGTGCGCCGGACACACTGTGCACATTCACACGAACACACAACACTAACACTGAGGTATGCAAACTTCTGTGTCTGGACAGATCTGGACACGCCTGCATGAACACACAAGCTGTCACACACCAGCCAGCATAATCTCGCATACGCCCTCACTCATGCATACACACTTGTACACATGCACACAGAAATAAGCATAACCGCGTTCACACATACGCACGTAAACACACTCACAGAAACACGCACGCTCACAGACTCAAAAACAATTAAACACCTGCTCCAACACACTTGCATTACATGCACGTGAACGTGTAGAGAAGCCAATAAAGTTATATATGCATGTGCCCTCATAGGTGCATGCGTCCATGCACACTGAAACACATACACACACAAACACAAACACACACAGAAGCAGACGTGCACAAGCTTGCGCACATGCATGAACACACGTGAGTGCACGTGCACACAGATGTGCACCCGCACACAAATGTAGACACATGCACATGCGCTAAGGGGTGCACATACCCAGAAACTGAGGCACATTTCAGATGCATGAATGTGTATGTGTGTCTGTGTAAAAAAAACCCAAACAACTGACGTCTTTTCAAGAACATTGACGAACTGGAAACAGTCCAGGAATTGGAATCACCACTCAGATTAGTCAGTGAAGGAAAATCAGGGACAGGCGAAGTGTGATGATCCTTACAGGTAAGAAATAGGGTGTTTGAGTGGTTCAAGTGAGGCAGGAAAACCCTGACCCTGCCTTGGTCTTCTTCCGACACACAGGACAGCTGTGCAGGGCGGGGGCACAGTCGCTGCAGCAGATCAGATGGCCGCAGGGCAGAACAACCATGCATGACTCCGCGTCCCGACAGATCTGACACACACAGGCACTGCATACTGCCGGGTCTGATGTGCGCCGGACACACTGTGCACATTCACACGAACACACATACACTGACAGGTATGCAAACTTCTGTGTCTGGACAGATCTGAACACGCCTGCATGAACACACAAGCTCTCACACACCAGCCAGCATAATCTCGCATGCACCCTCACTCATTCATACACACTTGTACACATGTACACAGAAATAAGCATGACCGCGTTCACACATACGCACGTAAGCACACTCACAGAAACACGCACACTCACACAGACTCAAAAACAATTAAACACCTGCTCCAACACACTTGCATTACATGCACGTGAACGTGTAGAGAAGCCAATAAAGTTATATATACATGTGCCCTCATAGGTGCATGCGTCCATGCACACTGAAACACATACACACACAAACACACACAGAAGCAGACGTGCACAAGCTTGCACACATGCAAGAACACACGTGAGTGCACGTGCACACACATGTGCACCCGCACACAAATGTAGACACATGCACATGCACTAAGGGGTGCACATACCTAGAAAATGAAGCACATTTGAGATGCATGAATGTGTATGTGTGTCTGTGTAAAAAAAACAAACCAACTGACGTCTTTTCAAGAACATTGACGAACTGGAAACAGTCCAGGAATTGGAATCACCACTCAGATTAGTCAGTGAAGGAAAATCAGGGACAGGCGAAGTGTGATGATCCTTACAGGTAAGAAATAGGATGTTTGAGTTGTTCAAGTGAGGCAGGAAAACCCTGACCCTGCCTTGGTCTTCTTCCGACACACAGGACAGCTGTGCAGGGCGGGGGCACAGTCGCTGCAGCAGATCAGATGGCCGCAGGGCAGGACAATGGCAACCATGCACACCTCCGCGACTCGACAGATCTGACACACACAGGTGCAGCATGCTGCCCAGCTGCTGGGATGTGTGCTACACTGCGCACACTCAAATCTACACACAGCAGTACACACACATATGAGCATACAAGCCGAACACACACATACACACACACACACACACAGTGGCAGACATGCATAAAAAAAAAAAGGACGCACATAAACATGCACGTGTCTTAACAGTGACTCGAACAGAACAGCTGATTCGCGTTCACGGATAAAATAACAAACGGGGGGTGGTGCTGCAGTTTACATTTGTCTGTCATGGTGTAAATGATCGCTAAAAGAAGCAGGGTTCTTTGCCGGGGTTTGTTGACTGCAGTTTTTCTCTTTTTCCTGCCAGCTGGACAGTTGGCGGCAACGTTCGTTGGTGGGTAGGTCCACTATCTTGGCAAATACAATCGTAAGCATGATACTGTCCTGGCTTTTACTGGG
>NC_134881.1:24102872-24120372 GCF_041734735.1 Babylonia areolata
CTGTATGAAGGCTGGCTATAATGTACATGTGGCATTTTTGAATGTAATCTTTATATATATATATATTCTCACAATTGTCATGATAGGGGCTGTTGGCCTGAGTCATTACAGTCATTCAGAGTTCTCTCTCTCTGTCTGTCTGTCTCTCTCAATACTTTTAAAATTACCTTGATATCCATCCTCGTCCGTTGGAACGCCTCTCAATACGTAGACATTTCTCATCCTGAAGTGGGTAGGCTGGAAAATAGACACATCGTGAAACATAGCAATTTGTGCACATGTACACACATTTTGTGTAATCACAGCCACACAGACACACACAGACAGACAGACAGACAGACAGACAGACACACACACACACACACACACACACACACACACACATTAACATACATTTGCAAAGACATCAACAGTTTATATTCCTTATCCATGAATCTGTCTCTCTCTCTCCCTCCCTCTCTCTCCATTAGAGCCAAACCTAAAAGTACACACCTGCACACACACACACACACACACACACACACACACACACACACACACACACACGTAATCACCCAGCTCCTCCCCAGTACGCATACAGATGTCTATACGCATTAAAACAACAACAACAAAAACACAAATACCTATTGTGCGAACGTAGAGAATCAGTCGACTTACCATGCCGCTCTGAGGTTGAGGTTTGGTGACGTCACCCCCCACCGCACCTTCGTCGTCATCATTTCCGCCCGGGTCGTCATCATCCACTGGCTGTGTACTGCTGGGCTGATGGACTGCACCAGCTTCAGTGACGTCACCCTCAACAGCATCCTCGTCATCATTTCCGCCCGGGTCGTCATCATCCACTGGCTGTGTACTGCTGGGCTGATGGACTGCACCAGCTTCAGTGACGTCACCCTCAACAGCATCCTCGTCATCATTTCCGCCCGGGTCGTCATCATTCACGGGCTGTGTACTGCTGGGATGACGGACTGCACCAGCTTCTGTGACGTCACCCTCAACAGCATCCTCGTCATCATTTCCGCCCGGGTCGTCATCAATCACGGGCTGTGTACTGCTGGGATGACGGACTGCACCAGCTTCAGTGACGTCACTCTCTCCCGCGACCTCGTCGTTTCCTTCCGGATTGTCGTCTTCCACCACCACTTGTAGGAGGACTGCAACACCATGGCCAGGGTACTTGTATTTTGTTCTTTTTTTTTTCTTTTTTTTTTTTTTTTTTAGATATGATCAAAGACACTAGTATCTCATAGACGGTCAACTTCCTCCGCGCATCCGAAGAGCATCGGACAGAACGGTTTCCAGCACCTGCCGGGCAGAGCACTTCCGCTACGACTCGGAACACACGCGTTTCCGCACGTTGTAATTTTCATCATGCCTGGAGGGGCTAACTGCGCTATTGTTGGCTGTCCTGCACAGAAAGCGAAGAACAGAGGACTTTCCTTTCATGTTATACCCAAGAAGGGGAACAACGATGAGTGGAGGGACGCAATGATTCAAAACATCAACCGTGTCGACCGCGGGTTCAATCCAGACAGAGCGACAGTTTGTTCACGGCATTTCACATATTCTTGCTTTCGATATGGTGAGTTGTACTTATAAGAATATCAGTTGATATGATACCTGTAGGTGTATCTCTGCTTGTGTGTTTATTTGTTAGTATGCTTACTTTATATATATATATATATATATATATATATATATATATATATATATATATATATAACGTGTCTCTGTGTAGATGAATGCATGTTCTTTTTTTTTGTTGTTATTTTTGTTCTTTTTTTTTATGCTGGTGATTACTAAACCGTTTTCAACTTTCACTGATTACATACATTTTTAAAGTAAACATAAGCATAACGATAATCATAAGTGTGTAGTATCAACCAAGTTCCTGCACAATAATAAGCTTCTGCAAAGTAATGGTACTTTACAAATGCACTTTATATAACAATTCTTGATGTATAAAGATAATATTTAAAATAACATTTGGTGTGCACGATAGTAAAATGTATTGCGCACATTTTTGTGTGCACTTATTGTTAAGTTTGTATGTTTTTTGGTAGGAAAGTTTTGTAAAATAAAATCTTTTTTGATGTAGACTATGCCAAATGGTATGTCTTGCAGGACCCACTGGTGTGCGATCCTTGATTCCTGGAAGTCTTCCAACTGAATTCATGCCTTACAAGTCAGTGGAAACACCAAAACCACCCCCACGAAAACCATTGGTAGGTATAGCCAGCAGAAATCATTTGTGGAGGGGGGAGATTGTTTATTGTTAACTACTATACTAGTGCTATTTTTCAGGATTTGGTACCACACATTTGGTATATCACTGTGTGCCTGTTTTAAGTAAATGTGCAAGCTTAACTTCATCTTGGGTTGTATTGTGCATGTACTATTGTAATATACTTAAACTTTGTTTTTGTTTTTTTCAGCTGATTCATAGACAGTTGTTGAAAATTGGAAAATGATTGAAAACTTCAGGTTTTGCTGATGCAGCAAGCACAATTTCATAGTTAGAAGTTTAATGCATGCTATCATTTTGACAGTATTAACTGCCAGTCCATGGTGAGTATTTTATGTTATCCATTAATACACACAGCTGAGATGATAAAAGTACACACACACACACACACACACACACACACACACACACACATATATATATATATATATATATATATATATTGCTAGTCACACCCCAAACCTAATGGTACATTTTTTTTTAAAAGGGAATAAGATTCACACATAAAGGATAAAACTATTGATATATCAAAATACAAAGGTATAAAAATATTTTAAATAAATGATTAAATATTGTCTTTTTTTTTTCCTTGAAAGTAAATTTTAAACTATGAGAATCACAAAGATGACTTACTCTTTAGTCTTTGGCAATCATTCTGGACACCCAGTGTAATTATTCTACAGTCACATACAAAGTTAATGAATGGACTTCATCTGATAATGAACAACACTGTTTAAAAATACACAATTAGTGAGTGGTGAACCTGTTACACATAGTATATTATTGTACATATGTTTACTGATCTCTTTTGCATAAAAATAAATATTCAGTTATCTGCATGATGCTGATTCTGGTTGCAGACTAGCCGTCCACCCCCAGAACTACCTGAGCGGGTGGCATACTACACATTTGAGGAAGTTCAGAGGGATGCACAGAGACTTCCAGCACCTTGGTGCCTCCTATCAAAAGACTCAAGACAGCTGACAGTGGCCATTGTAGATTTGATCCTGGATCAGGTAAAAATGAAAGCATTAATAAGTAGTGATTTCACAGTTGATCTCTTTGTGTTGGGAAAGAAAGTTCCAAATGTGACAGACAGTGTGGAGAAAACAAAGCTGCATGATTTCTTAAAAAATGTAGTTACGGCAAAGATGTGCATTGGAACAACTGACCCTGACCTGCAACAGTATGCAGATGTTCTTGAAAAAAATTCAAAGCAGGTATATTACAGGGAAGTCTGTTCCAGTGGATCTGTGGTAAGGTCAGTAAATTGTGTTGTGATGTTTCAAGGTGCTACTGTTCTGGAGACATGCAGTGCATGCAGAAATGCGAAGCGCTTGCTGGTGAAAAAGAAGAACAGAGCCCTTGCCAGTGCTTCAAAACCTATCAGTAAACATGACTCCCTTCGATTTATTTCAAAAGAGAAGTTGTCATGTGAACTGAAGAGCTTAAGAAAAATGAACAAAAATCTTCAAGAACAAGTAGAAGAGTTCAGGTCAACATTTGCAGAAGAAAGTGTTGAAGTAAGCACTCATCTTCATGACAGCCTGAAGCAAGTTGTTGAAACTGCAGGGCAAGATTCACTTGCCGACCTTTTTTGGAAGGAGCAAGTGAAAGCATTCACTTCCAAAGAGAGAGGAATGCGGTGGCATCCCATGCTGATACGTTTAGCAATATTAATCCATAGCCGTAGCCCTGCAGCATATGAGACTTTGAGAAAGACAGGTGTACTCAAACTGCCTGGTGAAACGACTTTGAAAGATTATACAAATGCTTTACAACCAAAAGAAGGTTTCAACACACCTGCCATGGATGAACTGAAGCGTCTTGCAAAAGACCTGCAAGAAGCAGATCGTTTCGTTGTGCTTTTGCATGATGAAATGACAATCAAATCAGACCTGGTGTTTGATAACAGAAGTGGTCAGGTGGTGGGATTTGTCAATGTTGACGAATGGGAAGAGCACCGGTGCTTTGATCGCCTGGCTACTCATGCACTTGCATTTTTTGTTGTGGGCATCAGCACAAACATCTCAGTCAGTTTAGGGTTTTTTGCTACTTCAGCTGTCACTGCAGGGGAGCTGTTCCCATTGTTCTGGCAGGCAGTGGGATATTTGGAAACTGAATGCCGGCTGAAGGTGATAGCATCCACCAGCGACAAAGCCTCTGCAAATCAACGGCTTTACCAGCTGCACAGAACTGATGATTGTGAAGATGATGTTTGCTTCAAGACAGTCAATATTTTTGCACCTGACAGGAACATTTTCTTTATTTCTGACCCACCTCACCTGGTGAAAACAGTCCTGTAACAATTTGAGCAGTTCAGGCGCAGGAAGACACACACGGTACTTGTGGAACAACGGAAAGCACATACTCTGGCAGCATGTCAGAGATATGTACAACCGTGATCTTCAGTTCGAAACACGGTTCACCAAACTGACTAATGAACATGTCAGTGTGACCAGTTCAAACTGTATGAACGTAAGACTGGCAGCACAGGTGCTCAGTCGCTCTTTGGGTACCATGATGCGTGTACATGGAGGACCAGATGCTTCAGAAACTTCAAAATTCATCATGCTCATGAATCGGTTTTTTGACTGTTTGAATGGCCGATATTTCAGCCAGGGTGTACATACACGGAATCCAGACCTTGCTCCGTACACTGACAGCAGTGATCCAAGGTTTGAATTTTTGCAGTCTGAATTTCTGGGGTATGTTGAAGACTGGAAACACAGCGTTGAAACACGACCTGGCAATTTTTCTTCCTCAGAAAGAAATCAGATGTTTCTGACACATCAGACTTACAAAGGTCTTGTGATGACAGTCAGATCATTTTGTTCAGTCACTAAGTACCTTTTGGACAATGGTGTGCCATTCATTTTGAGCAGCATATTCTGCCAGGACCCTTTGGAAGAGCATTTTGGGAGGCATCGGAGTCTCGGGAAACGCTGTGACAACCCCACATTGTGGGCTTTTGCCTACCAAGAAAACAAAATCAGGCTCACACGCAGCCTTGCTCTGGAAGTACAGCCAAAAGGAAATGTGTATACCAAGAAGAAAGAGCCTGTTCTCATTTCAAACAGTCCATTGAAGAAGAAAACAAAGATGAACTAAATGATATGCAAGAGACTTTGAAGCTTTCTTTTCCACATTAATGCGTCTGTGCGCACAGTTCTTTTACACACACTCTAGAAATTGTGTTTGTTGCTGCATTTATAATACTTTTACTTTGAAACTACAGTTTTGCTTTTGGGTTGAGTTTTTTTTTTTTTTTTTTTTTTTTTTTTTTTGGTCTGTATTTCTTCATGTATCAGTAGTCTTCAACTGTGGAGGTACCACTAATGAAATTTGCACTTTCTGAAGCATCTGGTAATCCATGTACACGCAGCATGTTTTGGTTATATGTGCTGCAAAGAGAACTGTTGCTGTATGTTCTTTTGAATAATTTATTTGTATATGTATGTAATCTACTAATGCTGACTGAAAAAAAAGTGGAGATTGATTGTATGTATGACGAAGAGAGAGCCCAACAGAGACTGATTGGTAGCTGGTCCCACTGAGTGTGACTTGTCAGCTTGTTTCCGTTGCTGTGTATTCTTTGTATCCTTTATTTTTATAAAAAAAAAAATGTGTGTGTTGATTGATGAAAACTGGTGACTACTGGTTGTATGTGCTACAAGAAGAGTAACCCCCAGAGACTGGTAGTTGGTTCCACTGAGAGTGCATATATTGTCATCCTGTTTTTGTTGCGGTGTATCCTTTTCATTGATTTATTTGTATATGTAACCTACTGATGCCAACTAAAGAAAAGTGGTCCAACTGAGTATTGTTTTTTGTTGCTGTATATCCTTTGTATTGACTGGTTCTATGTGCTACTGTGTGTTATTAAAGTGACTATTGATACCATGATTTTTGCCACGAGGACTCTTTCTGTGAAAGTGCACATGAGAGAGAAAATACTGTTTACATTGTTATCTCAAAGTTTCACAAACTGACCTGTTATGATTTATTTCTTTTAACTGACAAAAGTGAAATGGTTGCTTCAAATACAATCCAGGAATGTGAACACTAACATGGTAACAAAACAGTTACAAGTGATTTCTTGAATAGCCACCAGTTGAGCCATGTGGTCAGGCTGTAGTCAGTGTCATGTCATACTTTGAAATCCCCACCAACTAACCACAACTGCTAGAAGACAAGAATTCTAGTGTCTATGATATGATATACAGGTGTACAGCTGAGGCTGGTTGTGAGACAGAAAAAGATGTATATTATCAGAGTTACTGAGATGAGAGAGACAGAGACAGAGACAGAAACACAGAGAGACAAAGACAGACAGAGAGACACACACACACGCACACATCTTTCTCTGTCTCACTATATATATATATATATATATATATATATATATATATGTGTGTGTGTGTGTGTGTGTGTGTGTGTGTGTGTGCGTTCTTATTCTTTTATTTTTTAAATAAAAAAAAAACAAACTTTTTAGCGGTGGTGTTTGACTAAGGGACTTCAAGAAAGAAAAAGGGGAAAGTTGCAAAAGGTTTGGTATATTGGGGTCTATTTTCTCGTTCCACATTTCGCTTGTCATTATACTGATTACATGTAAATCCTTAGTCAGTGGAAAATAAATCACTGAACAAGCGAAAATCACTTCCTCTCATTTGAATACAGTACATTTAAAGAGAATAATCATTAGAGTTGATGTTCTTTTGTCACTGCAGCATGTTGAAGACTGTAACAGCGATAGGGAATCTATTACACAACACAGTTGTGACAGGGTGGTAAGGTGGTGTTGGAGAAGGTGAAGACAGGTAGAAGGTGTTAGCAGAAGAGAGCTGCAGCCAGGCAAGGTAGACTCGGGAAGGCAGTGCGCTGGTTTTCTTCTTTTATTCTTTCATTCTTCCAGGCCAGGAGAGTTCTCTCTTTGTCTGGCACTCGCTCACTCCTTATATTCTGTTCCGCCGAACCGCAAAGCCAGCGCCGCGAAGCAACTCACGAAACCGGCCCTCCGCGAGCCTTGAGGGGCCAAGCTTGTGTTTGTTTGACCAATTTTAGCGGCTTCTGACTTTCGGCTCAGGGAACTAACATAGACATATTATATATCACACAAAACTCCAAGAGACGAGCATTTTCTTAAGCTAAACCATTTTCTACAAAATTAATGTAGTTAAAAACTTTAAACAAAAAGAGTCACTGAATGAACGAGCTTTTAACGAGTTCATGTATCATTTTTGTACATTACAACAATTAATACGTCGCAATATGTAATATAATTGCAACAATTAAGTAACTGAACATCCTGAATTTCCAACTATATAAAAATCATCTATAAAATCTGCTTCTAGAGTAAAGATTTTTTATGTAAAAATTCAAGAGAAAACTCAGCGGATAGCTCCCGTGTCGGCACCGCTTGGCGGTGCTTTTGGCACTTGTGATCGACAATGAAATACTTCGTTTAAACCAACTACAACACAATTATACATGCACTATACTAATCAGATTGATAACAGAAATGCAAACATCTGCAAGACACGATATAAAAATGTGTAGGTATTGTAAAAACGTATTTTGCTCAAATCGGCACTGACGAATTCCAATGGCTTGAAGAAGAGATAGTTTTGTGGCGCCGAAATGCCGTCAGACATTTCGTACCATCGCATGCCTATTAGTAGGGGGCATTAAGTCCGAAAAACAGGTGAAAGCTGCACTTCGTGATAAAAACATTCTGTTTGGTTTTTCTTATTCCTTATTCATTTGTGGTTCATTTAAGCAAGGGATCCACCTTATCACTGCACCGGAAGTGGGTGTGGTCAGCGTCTAAAGTAGGTCACTGAGTTCAAAACAAATGACACTTATTTTCTCGGTTATTTCGTTTTCTTACCCAATTTCACACGTGGAAATGTCCAGAATGTGGTCTCCGAATGTTAATTATGCTGTTATGTACTTGCTATGTTATGTAAATGTCTTCAGGGGTGTTTCGTGACAAAAATAATAAAGATAAAATAAAAATAGAAAATAGGTCACAATGTCAGTGATGCTAACCTGTCGTTGTTTAATCTCAATGTGCACTGTTATGTTGCTCATACATTTTAAAGAACATGTACATATTTTTCATCTTTCTCTGGGCTACTTGTACCCTAAACAATATATATATATATATATATATATATATATATATATATATATATATATATATATATATATATATATATATACAACAAACAAAATAAACATAAACAAAAAAAAGAAGGGGGAGGGGAAAAAAGATGTGTCTAGATCTTTGGGTGCCGTTTATGATAGCAACTAAGCCTCTTTTTGAATTTCTTCTGCTATGAGTTGATATTTTGCAAAGTACTTCAGTCTCTTAAGATATGACATTGATGAAACTGATATAGCAGCTCAACAATCACCTTTGTTTCAACAATCTCATCCACCCATTTCAGTCTGCCTATCGTGCTGACCACAGCACCGAAACCGCTCTCCTCCACATCCTGAATAACCTACTGCTAGCGTCCGACTCAGGACAGATCTCCCTTCTCACTCTTCTCGACTTGTCAGCCGCCTTTGACACGATAGACCATTCAATCCTTCTTTCCCGTCTTCATTTTACATTTGGTATCAACGGCACTGTTCTAAACTGGTTCAAATCTTATCTCACTGATCGATTCCAGTCTGTCATTGTTGATAATTTCCGGTCTGAACCCGTTAAAATTGAACATGGAGTCCCACAGGGATCTGTTTTAGGCCCAGTGCTCTTCACACTGTACACTGCTCCTCTCGCTGAAGTTATCAACCGCCATAATGTCAGTCATCATTCTTATGCTGATGACACTCAACTCCTAAAGAGTGATACACCTGAAAAACTGTTGTCGCTCTTGCAAGAAACATCTAACTGCTTCCTGGATATTCAAAATTGGATGACTCTAAATAAGTTACAATTGATCGCGGACAAAACTGAAGCAATGATCATAGGAACTAAACAAAAACTCTCTTCCATTACAACTAATACAATCAAACTTGGCAGTACATCCATCCCTCTGTCCAGTTCAGTCAGGAACCTCGACGTTGTCCTTGACAACACACTGTCCATGCAAACATTTATCAATCAGACATGTCAATCCTGCTACTGTCAACTGCGGCGCATCAGTTCCATCCGGAAATATCTGTCCATTGACGCAACATCTAGACTTGTCGTCTCTCTCATTCTCTCTCGCCTTGACTACTGTAACTCTCTATTGTCTGGTTTGCCTGCTTCATCCATTCAGTCCCTTCAGCTGCCCGACTCGTCCTCAGAAAGAAAAGATCTGAGCACATCACTCCTCTTTTGCAACATCTCCACTGGCTCCCTGTCTCACACCGAATAAAGCACAAGATCAGCACTCTGTGCTACAAATGTATTCACAAATCAGCCCCTTCCTATCTCTGTGGCTGCCTTCACATCTACACTCCATTTCGCTCACTACGATCAGCTTCGGATCCACTCCACTTACGCATACCCAGATTCAAACTCTCGACTGTTGGCCGCCGTTCTTTCTCTGTCTCTGGACCTTGCAGTTGGAATGAACTTCCTCTTTCGCATCGTCAAGTCTCCATACTCAGCTCTTTCAAGTCTGGCCTTAGAACCCACCTCTTCCCAAAATAGCCTCCCTCCCCTGCCTCTTCCTTGTCTTTAGTTTCTCCAGTTTTAGAGTTATGCGTGCGTGAGAATGACTGGTGCGAAAGCGATTAGATTTGTCTCTGCACAAGATTCAGCGCTATATAAGTACCATTATTATTATTATTATTATTATTTATTATATACTTGTAATTAAAGAAAATCAATCGTAAATCTGTGAATGTAAGTATAATCAAGGTCGATCAGCTCTGCCAATTTCCAGAGGCACCACACGCATGTCCAAAACATTTTTGCTTGGATACGTTTTTAATTCATATCAAGCATTCACCAAAAACCGCAAACATATAGTATATGCTCAATTCGCTTGTTTTGTCTTTCATTCAGCACTGACAGACAATATCGTACTTACTAGATTCAATGTGGAGAAGAATGATTGTAGAATAGTAAAATCCTTCTCATTCTCATAAGGGTAAAGAGTGCTTCCAAGGAAGGGTGGTGGGTCTTGTCGCTGATGCTTGACTGCCTTCTGTCCTGCAGTCCTTTACAGCAGTCCGATGTGGGAGGATAAGGAGAAATTTTAATATACCGTTGCGCACACTGGTGACTGTAATTTCACATTTCACTTTTTTTCTTGCCCAGGGCATACACAGGTTGGTCCAATGACTCCATGCTGCCCTGGATGCTCCACCACAGGCTGCACGACGTCCATTACATGTTTTGTCATTGCGATTCAGTGCACATTTTCTGATAGCATGGCCAATGTTGCTAGTATGTCTGTCCAGATACTCATGACGTGCAGCATGGAAGTCTGACCAGGAAAGTGTACCAGTGGCGATCTCATGTTCATCTTCAATGACACCTTTGCAGTGACTTTCTTATTTGATGTTTGCCTCTTGACTCCTTCTGGACCATAGGGATGCAACAGTACTCCAGCGGACTCGGTTTTTGGCTGCTCTCTTCAGCCGGGCCTATGTCCATCCGGCTGTGTCTTCATCTCATCCTCCAAAGCTTCTTTTCCAGGTCTGCTTTGGTCAGCCAGCTCGCCTCCTGTCTTGTGGTGTCGTCTGGAGGCTTTCGAAGGGTATTGCTATCTAGCCCCATTTCCTCTTCCTGATCTCCTCACTAAGGGGCACCTGGTTGGTTCTTCTCCAGAGGCAGGCATTTGATACTGTCTCTGGTCATCTGATCATTTGAAATATGGTGCAGGCATCTATTGATGAAGGCCAGTCGTTTGCTTGTGTTCGTCTTGGTTGTTCGCCATGTTTCAGAGCCACACGAGAGGACTCCTTAACGTTGATGTTGAAGATCCTCAGTTTGGTGTGGGTGGAAAGAGATACAGAGTTCCAAATTGGCCGCAGGGTGTTGAAGGCATGCCTCGCTTTGTTGATGCGGTTCTTGATGTCTTCATCCGCCCCTCCGTCCTTGCTCACTACGCTGACACCTTTGCAGTACACCAACCATTCACTTTCAGTGTTGCGCGTCTTGCTTTCAAGTCTGACGGCTGGTTTTGCACTGACGTTACATGGTGGTATTTAGACATCTTTGGAGGTCAGAGCAACTGGATGCACTTTTGTGTAGGTGACAGAGGGGGGAGGGGGGGGGGCGGGGGGGGGGGGGGGGGGGCATTATTTCCATTCTGGCTGACACCGATTGCTGAACTAGGGGTGTGAAGTGCATAATTGCATCTGCGTCTTCATGCTTATTCTGCATCAAATATCCCATGGAAGGTGTTTCCCGCTGTTGTCAATCTTGAGATGTGGTCAGTTTTATCGACCGCTCCAACTATGTAAATGTTTGTCATCATTCTTGGCGGAAGAACTACACCGTCTGTTTCAAATTTTTGCTATAATTATACTGTTTGCAATATCTGTTGAAATAGACAACACATGCTTGTATAAGATTCCAAGGCCAAGGCTATGAAGGATTTCAACCAGCCCTAGCTTTCTTGTCTGACAGTGAACTTTAAGGCTAGTAGATTAGGAATGATGTCTGTGTCCTGTTGCGCTGCATATGTGATGTTGCTTTTAATGATTTTTTGCATTTATATGCAATTATCTGTGATATACTGACAACATTTTGAATCTGGTGTGGAGTGGTTAATTCTTCGGTGGAATCTGGCCCACTGGTCATCATGCTGATGGGCGCCTTTAAGGTGAAATGTATACAATTTTCTTGACATTCTGTGGATGAATTTGCCATTGAATGAACTATCTGGCTACAACAGATCACTTCTAATCAGTTCAGCGGTTTTTGCAAGATGTGAAGCTTCTGAATCATAACTGCTCGTTTCTTGATGGTGTCACCGAGGTTTTTGTTAAACATTAGGACACTTCTCTGCTTTGTAAAGTGGCAATGGGGTCTGGAAGAGCTGTGCGAAGTTTATGTTTGATACGTGATGAATGCACTTCAGTTTGCTCCATTCCTGATTGTGCCAGTCCATACGTGTATATTCTACACAACTGAGACATATCATCGTCCATGTCTTTATTTTTCTCTCGTGAGTTTGCATTTGACAGATTGTCAGCACGTCTATAGAGTTAAATGAGCATGTGTATGGTACACATCTATTGTTACCATGTCCCCTGAAGCAAATTTAACTAAAAGACTTTTATCCTGAAGCTCTTCTGCTCAGTTTCTCATCTTGTAATCAAGTCCTAAGTCCAGCTCCTTGCAGTATACCCTGATCACTGTTTAAAAAAATGCATTAATTTATTCGCATGAATACCAAACATGTTTCTTGTTTTCACAGGACTAGCACTGGATTTGAAATTCTTATATATATATATATATATATATATATATATATATATATGCTCCCAGTCTCCTTTTAGAGGTTGTCCCTGCTTTCCTCTGTTCTACATCTCTTCTGCCACTTAGAAAAATGTAGAAACGTTGCTTCATATCCATCTCCTTCATCAAAGACAGATCAACAGAATTGGGCAATGTCCTAATCTTTTAAAATCAGCAAGGGTTTCAGTAACATAGGCGTAACCAGCACATTCTCGCTTGGTTGGGCAGATCAAAGTTTCTTGTGATGCTGTTTGACATATCGCACAAAGATTCCAGTCGATTTCCACCACGTCTTCAGTCATCGACCTGGACTGTGGCGGATCACAGCAACAACATACTTGTCTGCATTGACATGACATAACTCTCTGAGAACAAAGCAAGACAGTTGTGGCGAGCTCATTTCTTTAAGTTTCAATTTCACATTGTTCAGAACCCTGTCGACTGTGAAGGCCTCTTCAGGGCTATATGCTCTAATCATACGAAAAAATCAATTTAAGCATACTTCGTTACAGAATATGCAATCTACAGGGTTGTCAATAGCTACCATTAAGTCCGTAAATTAATTAGGTCATTTTGTCTTGTACAAACTAAACCATCCCTTTTTAATTTTCTCTCTCTCTCTCTCTCTCTCTCTCTCTCTCTCTGTGTCATTCTTTCTTTCGTTATTTATTAATTTATCTATTTATTAATTTATTTATTCACTTTTTTGTTAACTGTACAGTTACAGTTATATAATACTTTCATCTAAAAATTAAACGCAGTAGCAATACCCTATTGTTGATTACCACACTTCAATAGCAGATTTTTTTAATGATTTTTTTTAATTTAAAAAGAATGAAAGAAAAAGGCATAACACCTTCGTTTTAAAAATCTAACTTTTGTCGCTAAGGATTGCCGTACTTCAGTTTCTGGTCTGCCATGGGCGATGAGAACAACCAAACCAGCGCAGTGCGCGCTAAGCGCCAGTCTCTGAAATAGGGAAGGTGCTGACAGCTGCGGGTCAGGCCGGGGTCATGCCACATCCCGCCTTGCTAAATACTATGGTGTCCCATTCGCGTGTGAGTGGTATAAATGGTCTTCGTAATTAATTTTAATTAATTTTTACGCTTGCCACAAGCCACTGGAAAAGTGGATCCCTCGCTTAATGGGTTCATTAGGACTTATTGTACATGTATGTCAATTATTATATTTTTATCACAAAGTGCAGGATTTATATTTAATGCCGCCTACTATATAACTTAGGTGTACACGGAAAGCAGTACACGAGAAGAAGCCTTAATCATTTACATTTTAATGCACATTCTAAATTCTACGGCAACTATATCGATTTATAGAAAACGAAGGTATTTTGTATGTTTCAACTGAGTGGATTTCGAAGATCGCGCCAAAACTCATTCACATAAATATTAGTTTAAAAAAGTTATAGGCTTTCTGGCCAAATGATATCATTACAGTTGAGAAGTATGATCGTTCTGAAGTTACATAACACAAAACTATAATCTCATCTATAAGGAAGTGTTTATAATTTAACAAATTGATGAAAATCATCATACGGTTCCCTGTAAAGGGAGATAACTTGTGACCGATTTACAACTTCCTTGGTAACCTTCGGCTAGTCACAAAAATCGTCTGCTAAGCTGGCCCAACGAAGATCGTAGCCAACCCGGCTACACAATACTTATGTAAGAAATGAGTGTTCTTAATTCCTCTTTGTTGTTGTTGCTGCTGTTGCTGTTTGTTGTTTTTTGTCGTTGTTGTTTTGTGTGTGTGTTTTTTTTTTTTCCAATCTCTTCACCTTTTGTTGTACGCCTTTTATTTATTTATTTATTTATTATTATTATTTTATTTTATTTATTTTATTTTTTTGCGTGTTTGTATTTTATCTAACTCTTTCTACCTGCTTTGCATACGAACAAGGATTCTCAATTTTCCCGCATGCTAAAGTGACTCGAACTGAACTAAAAATGGAATCGGAAAATTCCGTTCTTTCTTTCCCTTGTTTCATCATTTATATCCGGTCTGCAAAGGATACTTATGAAATAAGCTTCGTTCAAGCATCGACATTACAAGGAAGGGAAAAAAAAGAAAAAAAAAGGAAAGACACTTACGGTCGTCCGTGCATTGTACAGGAACTCGGCCCTGAAACATAGCAACCACTTAATAGAAAAAAAAAGCAAAAAAAAAAGCAAAAAAAGCAAAAAAAGAACTAAACTGAAACAATAGTTAAGGGACAAAGGAAACTATAGAAACAGCATGCAGATTCAAAGTTCTATAACCTTTTTTTTTTCTTTCTTTTTTTGTTCGTCCATCTGGGCAGTGAATTCGCCGTTTGAAACCTTCTCCCCATCCGAAACCCCTGAAAACGGAGTATGGTTGCCTACATGGCGGGGTAAAAACGGTCATACACGTAAAAGCCCACTCGTGTCCATGCGAGTGAACGTGGGAGTTGCAGCCCACTTACTACGAAGAAGAAGAAGAAGTAGGAGAAGAAGGAGGAGGAGAAGAAGGAGGAGAAGAAGAAAGAAAAGAACAAGAAGGAGAAGACGGAGAAGAAGAAGGAGGAGAAGAAGAAGAAAGAAAAGAAGGAGGAGGAGAAGGAGGAGAAGAAGAAGAAGATGGAGAAGAAGGAGGAGGAGGAAAAGTAGGAGAAGAAGGAGGAGGAGAAGTAGGAGAAGGAGGAGGAGAAAAAGGAGGAGAAGGAGAAGAAGGAGAAAACGGAGAAGAAGGAGAAGAAGAAGGAGAAGATGGAGGAGAAGGAGAAGATGGAGAAGAAGGAGGAGGAGGAGAAGGAGAAGGGGGAGAAGGAGAAGAAGGATAAGGAGGAGGAGAAGGAGGAGGAGGAGAAGAAGGAGAAGAAGAAGCAGAAGGATGAAGAGAAGGAGGAGAAGAAGAAGAAGACGGAGAAGAAGAAGGAGGAGGAGAAGGAGGAGAAGAGGTACCCATTCACACTGCTGTGTGGACGTGCACTGCTGGGATGTAAGGAGGAGGAGGAGAAGAAGGAGGAGGAGGAGAAGAAGGAGGAGGAGGAGAAGGAGGAAAAGGAGGGGGAGAAGGAGAAGAAGGAGGAGAAGAAAGAGAAGGAGGAGGAGAAGAAGAAGAAGAAGATGAAGAAGCCTTCCTCCACTGAAGTCAAGTACACACTGCTGTATGGACGTGAGGAAAATCGGAGATGTGTACCTTCTCCAAGGACACAACACGATGCTGACCGCCACTAGACTTCGAACCCTGATCACCGCCGCTGAACGCCTGGATCACAAGTTCAATGATCGACTAACCGATATCAGCCATGGCGCCTCTCTAACTTAACGATAAGATAAGTCACATTTTCGTGTGACTATTTTGATTATGTATGGATTGGTAACTCGTGTAGTTAAAACCAAAGCCGAAAGGTGGTGTGGTTTTTTTAATCTCGTCGCGCACACAGACACAGTCACAGTCACAGACATAGCGCGCGCGCGCGCACACACACACACACACACACACACACACACACACACACACACACAACACACACACAAACACGCGCGCGCGCGCGCGCACGCACGCACGTTCACTCACTCACATGCAATCGAACGTGCGCACGCTTCCACTTTGGTTTAACTTCACAATAGCAGATACACGTCTGAAAAAAAAATTGACAGAGGCATCGACAGACAGACAGAGAGAGAGAGAGAGAGAGAGAGGGACGGAGAGACACACATAAACGCAGAGAGAGAGAGAGAGGGAGGGAGGGAGGGAGGAGAAACAGAGATAAGCAGAGACAGAGAGACACAGACAGACAGAGAAAGAGAGAGGGAGTGAGGGAGAAAATGACACACACACACACACACACACACACACACATACACACACAAACACACACACACAGGGATTCTAAACTCACAAGGGGGGCGGGGGGGAGTGAAGAGGAAAACAGAAAAGGTAGAAAACTGTCCAAAAAAAAAAAAAAGAAAAAGAAAAAAAAAGCAGAAAAAAAGCATAACTAACATGCAATTACAATTAACAGTAACAATTCAATGATGATAATAACAATCAGAAACCATTAACACAATTCTGAAGTACATTGAAGGAATGTAGAAATAGGGCTACGAACTAACAGCCTGTGAAGGAGTGATGTCAGCATCCGCTGGGGGCGGATCTTCTTTTAGGGGGTTCCTGGATGTGGGGCCAGGGAGGTCAAGATGTCCTCTGGCAGAGGCGAAGCACCTGGCACCACTCACTTGAGCATCTTGGGTATCTGATGGCAAAGGAACCATCCATCCACTTAGCCAAGCTGATTCGAGTTGTCACGTCATTTTGGTGATGTTATATTATTTGCATGACACTTTAGTGACTGCCTGTCTGTCCATCGGTCTCTGTCTTATTCTCTGTCTGTTTCTCCGTGTCTCTCTATCTAAGTCTCTGTCTCTGTATCTCTCTCCCTCTGTCTGTGTGTGTGTGTGTGTGTGTGTGTGTGTGTGTGCGTGCGTGCGTGCGTGCATGCAAGCGTGCGTGCGTGTGTGTGTGTATGTGTGTGTGTGTGTGTGTGTGTGTCTCCTCCCTTTCTCTCTCTCTCTGTCTGTCTTCCTCTGACTCTTCTCACCCCCACACCCCCTCTCACTCTGTCATCCCTGATGTCTCTGAAACTCTTACATTAATTCCTTCTCTCTCTCTCTCTGTCTGTCTCTCTCTCTCTCTGTCTGTCTGTCTCTCTCTGATCCTCCATTTGACTGTTATGAGGGAGATAGAAGGAAAATGAGGAAGATGAGGAGAGAAAGACAGGGAGAGAAAAAGAGACAGACATAGAAAAAATCATAAGGATGCAAAGACAAGAAAAGATACAAGGATGCAGGTAGTTACCG
>NC_134881.1:24125372-24127872 GCF_041734735.1 Babylonia areolata
GCAGGGGAGAGGGGGGGGGGGGGTGTGAAGATGGAGCCAGCGGAAAGGGTGTAGGAGAGAGAGCGAAACAGCTGTGAAAGCGGGCCAAAAACAACAACAAAAACGCAACAGTGCTCAAAGGAAGCTGCATGCTGGAATCGAGAGAAAGACACAAGGCAAGGTAAGGGGAGACAAAAAGTTTATTTCCTCTGCCCCCACCCCCAACCCCCCTACCCAACCCCTGGAGTAAAGTTGTCATCGGAACATACACATGTACCATCCCCTACCCTCCCCCCCCCCCCCCGACGCACACACCCACCCACACACAAAATTTTCCTTTTCCCCGCTGCCCTTAATTAATTCATGAATCAAAGCATTCAAAGAACAATCCTTTTCAGTCTGCTGTCCCTCTTTTGGGGGTGTGTAGATGAGGATACAATAACTAACAATATGCATACACACTGAATCGCACCTTTAGCCCAACAATGCCAAACCGCAATCAGTCAGTTATTCAATCAATTTACCAACCAATCAATCACGAAATAGGCTTCTGGGGGAAAAAATGTCTTCGTCGAGAAGAAAGACTGATACAAAAACAAAACAAAACAAAAAAACCACCAACAATTTTTTTTATTTTAAACAAAATACAGTCGAAACAAATCGAACTTCAGCATACACGCAATAAACAACTTAAAATAAATTTCGACTTACGAATTTCGATGATAATTTGTGAAACGTCTGTTTTGCTGCGACACAACAAACAACCCTCCAAGCAATATGGCGCGAGCTTTCCCACAAGCGAGGTTCTGGCTTGATCTACTCATGCGGGTATTCCCGATACCGTTCTATGCTCATAACAGGTTTCTCCCAACGATTTATTAATAGCTCTGCACTGTCATGTTTCCACAAAACGCCGTCAGTTGCATGTTTTTTGTTGGTTTTTTTTATATTTTTTTTTTATATAGGTATGGAATGTCTGTGGGTTTTGTTTTTTGTTTGTTTGTTTGTTTGTTTCTTGTTGGTTTTTTTTTTTGGTGTTTTATTTTTTTATTTTTTGGTCTTCTTCTTTTGGTTGGCCTTTTCCCTTCAACAGGCTAAAAATAGGTTGTTGTTGTTGTTGTTTTTCTTCTGTGAGATATGTTTGTACAGGGATCTTTGTCGAGTATGTTTATACAGATGCATAAAACACACACACACACACACACACACACACACACACACACACACACACGAAACGTTTGATAAAATGGACAATATATGAATGATGTAAGCCAACCTTAATGACAGTCCTACAAAACTTAAACAGGAAATGTTAAAACAAAATGCTATGCACAATTATTCTTCTTCTCATTAGTATTACTATTATCATTATCATTATTATAAGTAGTAGCAGTAGTATAGTTGTGTTGTTGTTGTAAGGGATTGTGCATATGCAAGTGCATTCGTTTGTGTGTGTGAAATGTCCGTTTTATCATTTGTATTTGTTTTTCTGGCTGTGACATTTTGTTCTTTGTCTTTTTTTTTTATTTAAATTTTTTTGTTATCATTTTTATTTACTTAGCAGTGGTAGTGGTAATGGTAGTAGTGGTAGTAGTGATAGTTGAAGTGGTAATGATGGCTTCATTGGTGTTTTGTGTGTGTGTGTGTGTGTGTGTGTGTGTGTGTGTGTGTGTGGTTTGTTGTGTGTACACGTGTTTATGTGTGTGTGTGGGGGGGGGGATGTTTGTTTGTTGTTGTTGTTTTTTTTTTGGGGGGGGGGAGTGGGGGGTTATTATTATTATTATTATCATTTTTTCCTTGTTTGTTTGCTTGTTGATTTTCTTTGCCCTGAGGGCTGGATGGAAAAAAGCATGTCCTTGCTTATTCCACTTCCCTCATTAAAGAAAAATTCATTCATTCATTCATTCACTCATTCATGTGTATGTCAGTATGTACTCAGAACAAAAGGTGACTCGGTACATTGAATAATGGTGATACAAAAGTGCAAGATAGAAACAGAGAGTAACAACAACAGACTCAACAGCATGAATGTGTCGGGGTGTTTTCAAAGCAGAGAGGAAGATGCGTCTTAAGCTGACGTTGATGGATGTACCACTGAGCGGTTTGATACACGGTGGGATCTGGTTCCAAAGTAAACTGCCAGAGTAACAGGCGAGATTTGAATAAGTCAGTCCTTGGAACAGGGATCTGAAGTCTGCTACAGTCTCGCCTGTTAAAATGGAATTTGCATACAAGATTATTCAGAACAGTTCCCGACATCATTCTGTGCATCAAAATACCTTTGTTTACCTAAAATGCTAGCCACAGAGGTAAGATTGCAAGTGGTTTATGGTCTTGTTTATCTAAACCGTGATGGTTTGAGGAGGACTGTGTTGAAAGCCTGTTTGTAGAGACTACATAAAGGCTTAAATGAATTTGCGCTTGCAGAGTCGATTTCGTAATTGCACGGTAGATCCGCTATTGGTGGATGACAGAATGTATATGTATATAATTAGTTTTCTGGCATGTATGTTTAGAATGT
>NC_134881.1:24130372-24150372 GCF_041734735.1 Babylonia areolata
CAACAACAACAACAGCAACAATAACACTAAGAAGAAGAACTGAAAACTTAGAAGAAGAAAAACTACAACAGCAACAAAAACAATACTACTACTACTACTAATAATAATAATAATAACAATGACAATGATAATAAGAATGACACGAAGAAGAAGAAGAACAACAACAACAACACTAATAATAATAATTATAATAATGAATGATGATGATGATGATAACAATTTTGTGGCCCACACTGGTCCCAGTCACCACAAAGTGACGATACAACTAAACCCACACGTTTCTCTTCTCTTCCTCCGCCAACCCAGCCCCACACCAGAGAAAATACCACACAACAAACCACACACACACACACACACACATTTTCCCTCCACTCTCCCTCCTGTACTAGGGATACTGACTTGTGACTGACCAAAGCTATAGAATAACTTTCGGTTTTAATTAATTCATAAACTTCCGTTCTGAAGTCCAACGTATGTACAAACCGAGTTAATTGCCGTATGACGTTGTGCCGTGATAATTGCCGTATGTACGTTGACCGAATTAATTGCCGTATGACTCTGACCAAGTTAATTGCCGTACGTACGTTGACCGAATTAACTGCCAACACCACACCACAAAAATTACTTACCTAATCACCGCCCGATTCTGTCACGGTGGGTATACGTTCGGAAACAGAAAATCGTCGTAATAATTATTGATGTTATTATGCTTATCATTTGAATCCCATGGTTATTTATAATAACCTTTACTGTGGAAGATAACAATTGAAAAAGCTCAAAACCTGTAGGACTGCCAAGTCGTAGCAATGCGTGATTGAAAAATCTCGACGGAGTTGCTCTGTGTGTTCCTTCGTTGGCAGTCTGTCACTGATTGCCAATGTCGAGAATAATATTGCTTCCCAGGTCGCTGTGAAACCGAAACTAGGGCGTGGGTGCAATATTTCCTTGTTTATAAATAGATGTGGTTCCGGTCAGATGTGTTGATATTTTTGCTATCATGTGCCTGTGTCGTGTCGAGAATTATTATTACTTCCCTGACTGTGAAATAGATCCTAGAGCGTGGGCGCAATATTTCCTTGTTTAAAAATAGATGTGGTTCTGGTCAGATGTGTAGATATTATTCTCTATCATTACTGTCAATGTGAATTCAAGAAAATATTCTTGACAGCTTATTGGTTGGGTTCCAAATACATTTATTTGTTGTGTTTTTGTATCCTTTTTTTTTTCTTTTTTCTTTTTTTTTATATTCGTCCGTTGTTCGTGTGGTTTGCTCTGTCTTCTTGAATGGTGCAATGCGAGGGAAGTAATTCAGGCAAGATTTTTTTGTGTGATCATTTTCCATAGTGGGTTTTCTCCCATGCACACACACACACACACACACGCGCGCGCGCGCGCGCGTGCAAGCTAACGGAACACACCAAGGTCCAGGTCTACAAGGTTTGCGTCTTGAGCACAATCTATACAGCAGAGAAGCTTGCACACTGTATACCCGACAGGAGTAAAACCTCAACGCCTTCCACGTGCGCTGCCTCTCAGTGGCACATCCTGAGCAGGACACCTCCTGGAAGGACAAAGGCTCCACCAACACTGTTCTCGAGAGGGCTGGGATCTCCAACATGTACACCTTCCTGAAACAAAGACGTATGCATTGTATTGTATTGTATTGTATTGTATTGTATTGTATTGTATTACTATTTTTGGTAACAGATTTCTGTGTGTGAAATTAGGGCTGTGGATTTTTCTACAGAATTTTGCCAGGGACAACCCTTTTTGTTTTCCGTGGGTTCTTTTACGCGCGCTTAAGTGCATGCTGCACACGAGACTTCAGTTTATCGTCTCATCCGAATGACTAGCGTCCAGACAACCACTCAAGTTCTAGTGGAGGGGGAGAAAAATTACTGGCGACTTTGCCGTGATTCGAATCAGTGCGCTCAGATTCTCTCGCTTCCTACGCAGAAGCGTTACCTCTAGGCCATTACTCCACTGGTTTGGACAAGTCGTGCGAATGGACGACGGCCGAATCCCCAGGGACCTCCTGTAGGGAAAGCTGGCTGAGGGTTAGCGCCCCGCAGGCAGACCCCAGCTACGATACAGAGATGTCTGCAAAAGAAACGTGAAGACCCTAGGCATCACGCCAGACACGTGGGGAAACTGTAGCCTCCGAACGATCACCCTGTAGACAAGACGATGCAGAATGATGATGATGATGATGATTTGGACACTTATAGTATATAGCTCCTATCCTCGGTCGAAGACCAAGCTGTAAGTGCTGTACAAACTCGGAGTCATTTACACAACAGGCTGCCTACCTGAGTAGAGCCGACTGGCGGCTGCCAGTGGGCGCTGATCATTCGTTTCCTGTGTCATTCAATCCGATTTCAGGCACGCACACAAATAACGCGCTCAGACAAATATAAAACATTTTACGAGTATGACCGTTTTGTTTATTTACCCCGCCTGTAGGCAGCCATACTCCGTTTTCGGGGTGTGCATGCTGGGTATGTTCTTGTTTCCATAACCCACCAAACGCTGATATGGAGTACAGAATCTTTTTAACGTGCGTATTTGATCTTCTGTGTGCGTACAAATACGAACAGCAAACACGAACAGGGTTCAGGCACTAGCAGGTCTGCACATATGTTGATCTGGGAGATCGGAAAAGTATCCACCCTTTACCCACCAGGCGCCGTTACCGAGATTCGAACCCCAGACCCTCAGATTGAAAGTCCAACGCTTTAATTTAACACTCGGCTGTTGCGCCCGTCACGAAGGGCTCTCCAAGTCTGAAGAGACACTGCCCCAAAACCCGATCAGAGGCGAAACGGCAAAAGCAAGGAAGGCCCAGAGTCTGACAGACAGTAGACCAGCATAAGACAATCTGCGCAAAGAGCTGAAGAGATTGTCCTTCTCGAACAGGCCTGTTCAGCCACAACTGACGATGCCGCGCCAGAAACACCACCCAGAGCACAACTCTTTTTTAAGGAAAAATCAGAAGATGCGTAAAAGTTCTGCAAATGAGCAGGATAGTTTCAGCATCCCTGGAAGGTTCTTTCTCTTTTTTTTTTCTTTTTCCCCCCTTTTTGACTCACTTGTGTAAACAAAGTGAGTCTATGTTTTAACCCGGTGTTCGGTTGTCTGTGTGTGTGTGTGTGTGTGTGTGTGTGTGTGTGTGTGTGTGTGTGTGTGTGTGTCTGTGTGTCCGTGGTAAACTTTAACACTGACATTTTCTCTGCAAATACTTTGTCAGTTGACACCAAATTTGGCATAAAAATAGGAAAAATTCAGTTCTTTCCAGTCATCTTGTTTAAAACAATATAGCACCTCTGGGATGGGCACAAAAAAAATTTAAAAAAAGAAGCCTAATTATATGCAAACTGCATTTACTGTTATATTTATATTTTTTTGTATTCTCTAAACTTGGCACTTTGACCTCTTATTCTGACACAACAAGAGGAGTCAATATTATCATTTTTTGTTCAAACAGGAACTCCTTTTGCTAAGCATGGAATTTTTATTTATTTTGCACACGTTTTGGTGCAGAGTAGTAAAGAAGGGAAATTACTCTGTAATTAATGCTAGAGGTCTTAATTTATCACATATCACAAGTGAGTCTTGAAGGCCTTGCCTCTCTTGTTTTCTTTTTTTTTTCTTTTGTTCTTTCCATCATCATTTTTCTCCTTTCTGTTGTCTTTTCTTTCTTTCTTTCTTTTCATATTTTGTTTTCCTCATATTTTTCATCTGTCTTCTTCCCAATGGAATGTCCGAACACTTTCAAGACCATGCAACATATATTACACATACAATGATGGTTTCACACACAAAAATATTGACTGAAAGAGAAGCACTGTATACCCCTCCTCCACCCCCCCCCCCCCCCCCCCCACACACACACACTCTCTCTCTCTCTCTCTCTCCTCCTCTACAACTCCGTAGTCTTCCGAGACTGAACGATGCCTACTATATGTGTTATTATGGTGATGATGATGATGATGAATGTATCATTTATTTTCATTCCTTCACGTTCTTTTATTTTCCTGTGTTTTTCCTGTCTTTTTATACTTCTGTGATGTTTTTTCTAAAGCTTTCCCCCCCCCCCCCTTTTTTTTTCGGAAACGAAGACACGATTGACCGAAGAAAAGCAACTCAGAGATGTAATACAATGCCCTGTTTTCGGTCAGTGGTCACCAGTTAAAAACGCCTTGACCGTCCTTGTGGGTGTCTTTTGATGGATACGGATTGTTAGTATATCGACTTGTCCTCAGGATAGAAGCCAAGTTTTAACTTACTCAGTACGGCCAGTCCTCTCTTCTCCTCTACACAGACTCCTCGGATGTCCAGTGGGTGTCTGAATGACCCAACCTTTAGCTTCCGTCGTCAGAATTGTATATTTGTCAACATTCACCTCTTCAGTATAAGAGCCTTCCGCTTGCAATATTTTGATGGTGGTAATTGGGGTGAAACGCTGTTAACGTCTTCTCTTTCGCCGTTCGTATGGAGAGAGTTAAATGCTTCACAAACACAGAGTCACTTGCACAATAGGCCTGGGAAGACTGAGCCGATTGAGAGCTGCCTCACTCACTCACACACACACACACACACACACACACACACACACATGAATGCTGACTCGACAGAAGGGTAAGCAATAGGCCCGAACCTGTGAGCCTTGGCTGAAACGATTCATTGGCAATGAATAATGTGGCTGTATTGAAACGCACACACACACACACACACACACACACACACACACACAAGTTGAAGTTCTCAAGTTTTAATTATCCTTTCACTCCTGTTGGAGTATGGAGGATTACTGCAAAATAATCTTTTCATGCCCAGAACAAAGATTTCCAAATACACAACGATGTCACATGAAAGTTGAGAAAACACAAATGTCTTTTAAGTCCAAAAGTGTAGCTAGGCAACATTTGCAAATCTAATCATCTTACTTACAGCATATTCCAAAAAGATTAAAAACCGATTTTGGAGACAAATATTTTTTTAGAAACATATCTATTTCGTAACTGATCATAATTGGGACATTCCATTATAAAATGAAACTCATTCTCAATCACAGATATGTTACAAACCTTACAAAGCCGTAACTCTCGTGGTGTGCCTTTGTGCCTCCCTGTTTCTATTTCCAGCTTATGGTTACTACTTCGATATCTGAAGAAGCTGATAACGTAATTATCAGGCATTTGATATATATTTTTCTCTACCAAATCCACTTTTTAAATTTCGATAAAACAAACATTTACAACTCTAGAGCATGTCTTCATAGATTTTGAAAACTATCTCTCAAAGCAATGTTGACATTCTTGCAGAAAGATTCTCTAAGAAGAAATGAGCATCCCAAACACAGTCATACCCGGCTTCTATTAAATTTTGTCTCATACAACTCATCCATTTTGAAGAATAAATACCATTTCCATATAAGTCAAGTAATATCAAATATATTTTCCCAGAATATTTTTGTTTGATATCACTAAGCTGGTCCAAAATCGAACTAATCTCATTTTCACTAACACACTAATTGGATAAATACCAGTTTCTCCATAAACAATTTGGGTCATAGTATTTCTGCTCAGTTTGAACAAACGTTTCAAAAATTTCAATTCTAAGTTTTAAAATATATCTACATTTTCATAACCCCATATTTCTGCACCATACAACAAAATAGGAACAATCAAAGACTGGTACATGTCCAGAATGATATGTAAAGGTAAATCTTGATTTCCGGCTGACTGAAGTACAAAAACATAGCTTTTTGGGCCTGTTCATAAATCATTTTCTTAGCTTTGAAAAAAGTTCCGTTTCTAATAAATTCGATACCAAGATATTTAAAAGAATCGACAACATCCTAACATGCATCACCAAACTTAAAAACAGGCTTTTGCTTGTTTGTAGAATTAACTATCATCACTTTAGTTTTCTTTACATTGACCACTAGTTTCCATTTTAAACAATATTTGTGAAAAACATTGAGGGACTGTTGAAATCCTTCTTTCGTCTCTGAAAGTAAAATTGTGTCATCTGCATACAACAGTACAAATAATCGCATGTAACTATCTAAGTCTGAAATGTTAACATTCAATGAAAGATCAACAGATGGACTCTTATGCTCAGTCAAATACGACTCTAAATCATTGAGATACAGAGAAAAAAGCTAAGGCGCGCGTCCCTGTTTCTATTTAAAGATACTCCATCTCAGCCGACATGCAAGCAATGGGCCTAAGCTTCACAAAGTAAATGCACTTCCTTCATTGGATATAATGCATCATATAATGTATTTAAAAATTTATATATATATATATATATATATATATATATATATACTGAGAGAGAAAGAGATTCATTATTTATTCGTCACTGCAAAGCTCAGTTCCATGATGCTTTGCGACGCCAGTCAGAGCGGTATTCAGTTCCATGGTGGAATGCACTCCGTTGACAGGTTTCGATTGTCAGGTGTGGTGCGCTTGTTTTATTCGTGTTTTCTCTGTGTATGTGTCTCTACTGTTGATGCCGTTTGTGTTGATTTCGTCGTATCTTAGTGTTGTTTGTTGCGTTAATTCGAATATCGTTGTATTTCACCTGGCTTCAATTCAAGGTGAACCTTTTTGACTGTTTCTCATTTCCTGCTTCCTGGTTTAGGATTTATTTCCTTGATGAAGGTGTGGCTGTGTTGGTGTTGTTAACCGTCCGACGACACGGGCGTGTATTAGGATAATTATCTAATGCAAGAATAAATCCACATATCCATAATTTTGAACAATGCATAGCGTGTGTTCGCTTTGGGGCAGATTTTTTACTAATGTTGGTGGAGGACCGAAACAGCATGTGGGGACATCCCAGAACGTCCCACCAGGGAACAGATTGAAACTTTAATAGATCTGAATTATGATCGAAAAATAAAATAAAATAAAATAAAATAACGCAATGCCGATCGATGTGTGCTGCCTCAGATGGAATTGTTCCGTATCCAAGCACACGTTGCTGATAGTGGGCAAAATTTATGATTTGGATAGAGCTATAATTATACTCAGTAGTGTATGTAGGTAGGCCTACTAGTAACCACATCCGCCCCACCACTTCGTTTTTACCATTTTAGGTAAAGTCCTGTTTTAGCGTCCTAAATTTAGGGATCTAATTTACCGAAAGATTTTCGTGCATAGATGAAACGATATCATAATAAGGAGATGTCGCAACCCATTTTCAGTGTTTATTTTACTATCTCCTATCCACACACACACACACACACACACACACACATATATATATATATATATATATCGATATATATATATATATGTGTGTGTGTGTGTGTGTGTGTGTGTGTGTGTGCGTGTGTGTATTCAGTCGCTAAAGTAATGTGCCTCTCTTACTCTTTCGGTTTTTGGTCCCGCAAAGTGAAAAATGTCCGTCCGGGTTCATGTTATGGGTCATTTTGCGTTGTATGTCGTAAACCGCAGAGTAGGGAAGACAATAATTACACTATCAGAATTTGTGTTCGTGTGCCTTATTACTTTCTCACTTTCTAACTCTCGATCTCTGCAGTCTTATGCCAATATTTTGATTTAAACGATATAATTGAAAACAAATGCTTCACATCCAAGTTTCTAACAACAAACACACAGTTACGCACACATTTATCTACTGCGTGCATCACACACTGTAAAACGCAGCCATAACATCCTAATTATTTTAATTTTGAATAGTCTTTGCACATATACTGCGGTTCAACAGTCAGGCACTGTTTAAATTTATTAAATTAATTCAACAGTCGAGTCTCTCGACACGTATCACTGCGCCACACACTTGCCAAACCGGTTGGACGTAGAGCCAGTCACACACATTGGAGGCACAGAATGCCGTCCACTTAACTCGCACACAACCTCCAGCACCGTCACAAAAGGCGGAAGAAAAAACAAACAAACAAAAAAAACACGCCACCCAGCACAGCCTTTCCCCGCCGAGAATGCTTGTGCCCCGTCTGCCCAGACGGTATTTCTTTCCCCTCAAACCCATGTGGGGGAAAAATCTAACGTCTAGTAATACATTATATTTTCGCACTTTCATTTCCAGCTCCATCTCTGTCTGCTTTTGACACTGATAGCAAAATTTTACTTTTCTGCTCTATCCATACAGCTGCTTATAACACAATTATGATAATTTTTTATGACTAATTTTCACAATTCTCAGTAACAGTAAACATATCATGACAAATGAAGCTAAAAAATTTCAAAGAACATTTTATGAATGTAAAAAATATGTGGAATAGTTTGCACATGATAATCAGTTATATACTCTATTTCCTACTTTCCTACTGCTATCTTTTATTCTTCCTTTTTTTTTCTCTCCACCCCCCCCCCCCCCCCCACCCCCCACCCCCCCAACAGTGACTGGATGAACAATAGCTGACACTATATACCCTATACTTAAAGTAATCAAAAACCACACAAAATAATCAAGTTATAAAGAAAATGATTAATAGAAATCATCGAGAGTTATAAACATTATCCACTTACCTCTATCATGTAACATAAGCATCTTGAAAGAGACTTCAAGTTGGAAAGTAGACGGAAGATCGCAATGGTATTGTTTTCTCGTGCGTAAATCGCCGTCAAGCGGGAAGAGAAGAGCAGATAACGCGGTGCGCAGAGAGACAAAGGATAAGTAATTTGCGGTATCGAGACAATCAGGCGATACCAAAAACATGTTCCAGAATTTTTTATGCTCGTCCATGGTTGTTCCCAAACTAAAATGGCTGCTGAGTGTTAAAAGTACTATCCAATCAGAGCGAGTTGGCAGCCATTTTGTTTCAGTGGCCGTTCTCTGGCTAGCCGCATGTGCAGCACATTCGTTCTCCAATATTTCAAACTTTAACTTCGTTTTAGTTACACAAATGAATTCATCATTAAAAATAATTCAAATATTTTTTCCCTATCCTAATTCTAACAAGCATTTGAAGAGACGGCATAAAAAGAACATACTTACCGGCCAGCCCAGAGTCTCTACCGAGGAGTAAATCTGCAGGACCAGTTTGATCTGCAACTGGTCAGCTTCACAAGTGACTGCCAACAATCTACCCACACACGCTCGTCCAATCGCCAAACTCATACGCCGGCCAATCAGCATTACGAAATACCATCCAACCAGCAAACAGGAATTGGAGCCAATGAACAACTGGATATAAATAGATGCTTACAGTCAACAACACAGTCTCGCTGAATTTCATGACACTGTATTTTGCCTTAATTCTCGATCACATGCAACATATGTCATTTCTCATATGCGTCCATTGCAAAACACACGAAACTTTTTATTCAAATAGCCTCAGAATTCCAGGACGCTAAAATAGGATGTTTGCCGTTGTTCAGCAGGAATCATTCGTGAATCATTAAGGTTTAGTCTTTTTTTCTTCTTCTTTTTGACTCACTGGTTTAAACAAAGTGAGTCTATGTAATGTCATAGTTTTGCGCGCGCACACGTGTGTGTCTGTGAGTGTAAGCGCGCGTGTGTGTATTCGCGCGTCTGTGGTAAACTTGAACGATGGCATTACTACAATCAGCAACGTTGTCAGAATGTTATAAGATCTTTAAAGTCATTCTTTTCATGATGATATATCAGAGGTCAAGGTCACAACATGGCCTATCGGGAAAACGTAAAATCATGACAGAACTGTCGTTTTTCATCCAGTTTAGATTCAACATTGTATACCCTACACTGATTTGTCTTGAGAGGTCAAAGGCCAATGTCACACTAGTTGGTCCTTTTGCCAGATTATCTGTTTTGCTGTGTGTGTTCTTTTTCTTCTTCTTTTTTTTTTTTCGTGATTCCTTTGAGTGGATTAAGTGCCGCATCACAACAGCAACAACAACAACAACAACAATGAGTCTTAAAGGTCTTGCCTCTCTGGTTTATCTTTTCAGAAGAGTAGAACTAAAAAACAACAACCAACAACAACAACAAAATGGGAATGAACGAAAGCAAGGTGTCCAACCACACAGCTAAAGGGTGGGAGATCGTCACCTACAACGGCTACGATACTTTCTACTGGATACCGAGAGAGAAACGTTTCGCTCCCACTGGAGGCTCTCCCATCACGGTGCGAGGCATGCCTGGCTATGGCGGTGTCCAAGTGGCTGTCATCTATGGTATCTTCGTGGATAAAAAGAATATCATATGCGATCTGTTTTTCGTGCCACATGAATCGGAGCTGGCGATCAGGGTAGGGAAAGTGTGTGTGTGTGTGTGTGTGTGTGGGGGCGGAGGAGGGGGAGGGGGATTTGGTGTGTGTGTGTGTGTGTGTGTGTGTGTGTGTGTGTGTGTGGAGGGAGCTGGGGGTGATAAGGGGTGGGAGGATGTATTTGTAGGGGTGGGGGGAGGGGGGGATGTGGGAGGGGAAGGGTGCGTGGGGGGAGGAGGTGGGGGTTGTGTGTATTTCTCTCTCTCTCTTTCCCCCTCTTTCTATTCAATGCCTCTCTCTCTCTCTGTGTGTGTGTGTGTGCCTGCGTGCGTGTGTGTGAATGTGTGTGTGTGTGTGTGTGTGTGTGTGTGTGTGTGAGAGAGACAGACAGACAGACAGACAGAGAGTGCTTGCCTTCGATTTTTTTTTTTTTTTTTGCAGAAAGTTGTGCTTGATATGTCACGGGTCATTATTTCAATCAAGAAGTGTATAACAAACTATAACAGCAAAACGAGTTTCCCTTCCCCAGGACAGTAGCCTAAATAATTTCTGCAGCCAACATGACTCTGAGTCTGACCGAACCTTTGTCCAGGTGGTAACGCCTGATGGGGGTGTGGAGCAGTTCGATGGCAAGGGAGTCAAGATGCTGAAAAAGGGCAAGACCCTCCGAGTAGACAAAGATTTTTTCAACGACGTGTTCCTACCTGTGTGCAAATCTGTGGTCGGAATGGCTGGTCCAATAATTGCAAAATACGTATGCGGGTAGATTCCAACCAAGGCTACTCGCATTATCAGAATGTGAAGGCCGACACACCCGTGTATGCTTTTTGTATCTGATTATCTGAGTATCTCAAACGTGGAAAAATGGTTTGTTTGTTTTTTGTTGTTTTTTATGTAGTTTTCTATTAATGTTGCGATCAACTAGTTTTTGGCAGAACTTGGAGATGATTTTGCGAGTGATGTGATTATGACATGTTCTTTGTGGCTCGCATTAACACCAGAAATGGAATGCAGACATCTTTCTTCAGGCAGTTTTTTTAAAACGAACTTTTTTCTTCTCTGTGTGCTTGTTTCCTGTTTTTGTTTTATTTTTGGTTTGGTTTTGTTGGGTTTTTTTTTTTTTTTTTTAGATATAAATTCATATAAAAATGAAGCAATAATACTATTTTTCAATTCCCGTGAAAATAAAGCAATAATAGAAATTGAAATAAAGCAATAATCCAAATGTGTTGGAAAAGAAATCAAAACTGAAGAAAGAGAAAGGGGCTATGTCTGTCCTTGCATCATTTTATTCCAGTAATATGAGAAGCATTGCAGTCTTATTTACATCTAACTCTGAATGAAAAATAACAAGTTAATGTCCCTCAAGATCGAAATATCAACTTCACTGCCATAACTTTGTTTTTCTCATTCAAGAAAGGTTAATTTTGTTATAGTGTATACACACGTGTTAAATAAAGCTGATTCGTAAATACTTCACGAAGGAAATGACATCAACAATAACGAAAATAAATTGCAGCAGGTGACTTGGAAATTAGCTCCAGACCCTATAATGTAGTTTTACAAGCTTTGACAAACATTATTATCATATGACTAAGAAGAAAGAAATGTGCTAAAAAATGTTACGGGAGAACTCGGCAGATATATGGAGGGAACTACATAAAATGGTAGTAGTATTTTAAGCAAAGCAAGTTTGGCTTCTTTCTGTTTATCTATTTTGGGTATATATATATATATATATATATATATATATATATATATATATATATATATATATATATTGCGTCTGGATATCATTCTTATCATTCAATGTTTAACCTGCTTTCTTACTGATTGCTGAAACTGTATAAAGAGGAAAAAAAGAAGAAGAAAAAAAGCAACAACAACAACAACAACAAAAACAACCCCAAAACAACACTTCTCTTGATAGTTCATATTTTTTTCAAACATTTTTATTCAATTTTTACATTATTAAACACACAAACATACACTAGTAACTATACATACACACAGACACAGACATAGACATACACACACACACACACACACACACACACACAGAAACAAAAAGAAGTACTACTACCACTACTACTACTACTACTGCTACTGCTACTACTATTACTACTACTACTACTACTACTACTAATAATAATAATAATAACACAACCACAGAACATGCTGGCAAAGATAAATGAATCAAGATCAAATATAAGGTCGCCGGGCGCAGTCTAAGGAATCCGATAAATTGTAGGTTGTCAACCTCACAATAGTTAGCACATATGTGGCCACACCTTAAATTGCATAGTAAGATACAAAATATAGTAATAACAATATCAGAACTGTATAGACAATATATATTCTTATTTCAATTTGTATTAAAAAAAACAAGGATTTATATGGAGACCATTTGCTGATAAAGTCATAAAAAGAAAGATTTTCCTAGCTATATATTCTTCAACTGCATATCTGTATTCCCTTTTTTTTATGAAACCTTGCAGAACAGGTACAGTGCTGTTGATCTTGCGTTGGTACAAGTACTGTTTAGCCAGCAACAAAATGGAATAAAAAGTGGGATCAGTGACTATATTTTTGTCATGTCCAAGTATGACTAATGGTTCAGTTAATTGCAAATTTTGAGCATTTGGGCATCTTTCGTTAATCAAATCCATTAATTCTTGCCAGAAACGTTGGATGGTTGTACACTGCCAAAACATGTGTCTAATACTATCTTTCATTGTGTTGCAAAAACTACATAGGTCATTGTTAAGTACACCCATCTCTTTAAGTATAACATTTGTCCCAAGGCATCTGTGCACAATTTTTATCTGAAACCATTTCAGTTTAACATCCGGAATCTTACTAATGTGCAAAAAACATTTTCTCCAGTCATGAACAATGTTGAGTTTTTCATCCCATTTTGAACAACACTGTGGATGAACACCATTGTCTATAAGTATGTCATAATAAAGCTGTGAACCTTTACATATGGACATCAATTTCTTGAAAATTATAGACATATTTAAGCATTGATCATTATCTATGGCTTTGTTCTTGTTTTGAATGAACTCTTTTATTGCTGATATGTAACCTTCAAAAGTAAGAAAATTGATGTTGACATCTGCTTTAGGTGCTTTCAAAAACACTTTGGTTTACATAATACATTCCATCAATGTTACTTTCACACATCAAAGTGTGACCAACAAACACGCAAGCACGCTGCCGTTGGAAGGACAGAGACTGGTCTAGGACTGTGCCAATACTGCGAACAGAAGGAGAAAGTGAAGAAGTGTATGAGAACCTGCAACATCCCTTTTGTACGCGCGCATCTACCCACCTCACATATGCACACACACACACACACACACACACACACACACACACACTAATAATAATAATAATTGCAATAATAATTATGTTTATTTTTATATAGCACCATTACATACTCATATAAGCAAGCTCTAAGCGCTTTACAAATCCAGTGCTTAGCGAACACAAAGAGAAGCGGAAACATATAAAAGGGTGATGAAACACAATCATTAATATCATGAAAACACAATGCACAAAATCCACAAAGTAATATACTCTACACTACAACTGTCACACACACACACACACACACACACACACACACACACACACACACGAGAACTTGATTAAACAGCTGAAATAAGAGCAATTTCATTTAGAACACATACATGTAAAAAGCATGCAGCATATTTATGATTTGCATACAATCGATTTGTAAAGATGGTAATATAAAGTTTTTGGATAGAAGAAGTAAAAGGGGTAAAAATCGTCAGTCATTCTCCCTTTATACTACGCCCCCCCCCCCCTCCACCTTCCCAAACTCCCATCCCAAGGATGACTTTAATATATATAAGCCTATTAAATGTCCTGAAATGTTCTTCTTTTTTTTCTTTCTTTTTTTTTTTTAACATGTTCCCATGAACAATGAAGAATTGAGACGCACAAGAGTTACAGCCCTTGGCACACTGGTACCCTTTAGCGTCACGGTCAGATAACTTGAGACAATCCCAAGTTCAAACCATCACCAGTCATATTTCTCTATAAAAGAAATCAACACATATAACATGTTTTCTTTTCTTTTCTTTTTTAACATGGTCTATTCTACTGGCATGAATGGCTAGCCAGAAATGAAGTATCTTCATTCTTTTTTTCTTTTTCATAATTAACTCTTAAACAGTTCGCATATTTAAGAGTTGTTTTTCTTTTTTTCTTTCTTTTTTGTGTGTGTGTGTGTGTGTGTGTGTGTGTGTGTGTTTCCATATCCAACACTAATATTTCTAAATCTTCATTGATTGCTGCAGTCTTCATTGAACATAGCTATATTTCATACTAAAATAAAGGAAAAAAAATGAATGTAGTTTCTGAAAAAATAGTAAACCTGCATCCATCCTACCAACAGAACATACCATGTACATAATATAATTACAATATCTTATCAATTTTTCCATGCAAAAAACAATGAATAAAAATTTGGCTATGAAGGGAAAAAAAGGCGCTTTTTTTTATGAAAACAGAAAAGCTTTCAGTTTTACAGGGTAACCATTTCCACATGATTCAAAACTAAAATTTTTGTTAAATACAGTCATGAACAATATCTGTGATGAGTAACAGAAACATAAACAACAAATATACACACAAAAAATCACTACTAAAGTGCAGACAGTTTCACTGAATATGGATCTCACAAAGTAGATCACTTACAATCTTTCATACTTACACACACACACACACACACACATATATATATATATATATATATATATATATATATATATATATATATATTGAAACAGCTGTCGATTTCTAGCACAGAGAGAACATGGGCTCTCAAGGCAATGGCAGAAGCAGCAGAAAGAGTTCCAGCTGGATCTGCTCGAGGAGGAATGAAAGTAAACTTCATAAAGATTAAACTTCCCTACTCAAACTAGGCGTACGACGGCTCAGTGGTTCTGCCAGAAAAAGGTGACTCAGGGAGGGGGCGGGGGGGGGGGGGGGGCTTCTTCTCTAAATACCTTGTACTGACCAGCTCTCCCTAGAGTTTCTTATATATACATATTTATATATTTATATATATATATATATATATAAAACATATCTGACAACAAACTTACTTGGAGGAGTTTCTGACTTAGTCACTACATTTACTGATGTGCAGCCATTCAGCAAACAGTTTCTGTCTTTGGTGAAGCAGTAGTAGGTATCACAAGTTTTACACTAACGTGGTATATATTTTTCTTTCCTTTTTAAAGCTTATTTTCTGCCCGCACAGGAATGATTGAATGAGTTGTTGGAACAGGTGGTGATGCTGGTTCAGGTTTTTTCTTTTGAAATAAAGGCACTTCTCTATCATCACTTACTCCACTCATTTCTTTTATCAATTCAATAGTAAAATCTAACTGGCCATAACTTTTGGGGCGATGTAGTTCTTTAATGTTTTTCTCAACACAGTCCATGAAAAAATACAGCTACTGACACGAGCAACATCCAAGAAATGAATAAAATAATGTTTTCCACCACCTGTCTGTTTTTCTGAGTGTTTCATATTTACCAGTTGATTGATCACTTTTATCAACACCATCCATATATTTGTTATAGTCATGCACAACATATTCATCATCTTTCCCAAAAGTGACCACAAGCCAAACAAGAAACCTATCTGTTTCTGTTACTGCACCAGCCAGTAATGCGGAAAAAAGGTCGTCTGCTAAAAAGTGAGCAAAGAATGCTCGCCGTTTTCAAGGCAGCTCTTTGACAGTAAATTTCATCGAATACCGATTGAATCAACTTACGATACCAAGATTATGGATCATATAATATCAAATATCAATCTATATATAAACTTACGCCAAAATTAGATTTAAATTTAAATTTTCCTTCGTATATCAGTTTCCAAAAATAGAACTCACTCGTCAATGGACACCTGCTCGTTGTTCCTTCGAATCGGTGGTTGATTTTCCAAATCCGACCAGTCAGAATCATCGTCAGGGTCAGGAATGGTTAAACAATCATCACTGTCGTACAATCATTCAGTTTCGGACTCTGATGAGCTCATGTTCGCAAGCAATTGACGAAAATGTACAACGCGAATCAACAGCCATCTCGGGCAAAATGGCGGTGAGAAAGAGAAAGTGAGGTGTGGTCGACTCGAACATTTATTTTGGTACTGTTATATCAGTTAAGGTTAAATTTCATATCTGACGCTTTAAAACCCCATTTTATCAAAATAGAAAGCTATTCTAGAGAAAATCAGGTAACTGGCTTTTAGACAAATGGAATAAGCCGGCCTGCCATCCAGCCAGTCAGATTATCGTTCCTCTGCGAATGAAGCTTACAGAGACGAACTGTTAGCCTAAGAGTTAAGACTTGTTTCGTTCTGCTATAACTTTTTTTTTTTTTTTTTTTTTTGACATACAAAATAAAGTGAAATAATTAATTTTATTATTTCATCACTGCAATATTCTTTTCCAAACCATTTTAATACACGAACGAATTTTTAACCGTTTTGAGAGTCGCTCTCACCGAGTTACTTCCCCTACCCCCAAAATGCAGTTTTGCTTGGAGTCGCCTCAAAGTCACAAAATCGTTGTTTTTTTCGGTTTGTTTTTTTCTTTTTTCTTTTTCTGACATTTACATATGTCTTGTACCCTGCTTTAGAATAAAGTAAATACTGATCTGAAGCATTTTCGCTCAAAATACATTGTGTCTAATCATCATCATGTTGATAAGCGGCATAAGTAAAATAAAATTTACCATTTAGCAACAATATCAGTATGTTCTTAAGAGAGTACCGAAGAGCCAGCCTGATATCCACACACACACACACACACACACACACACACACACACACACACACATACACACACATTTCATTCTCCTCCTCCCACCTCTAACTCAAACTCACCGATGCGGCCCCACTCTTACCACCTCCCAGTTTTCAGAACCCTCCTCCTCCTCTTCTTCCTCATCCTCCCACACTTTCAACCACCCATTTCACTTCAAAATATCCGGCCCTAGAAATTGAAAATAGAAGAATTTTTTTTTAAATCGAAGACCGAAATAGAGCCTTCCTGCATGTGACAGTTGATGGAAATGGCAAATAAATCTTTGTTTGTTACTTTAAAATAATATCTCCCTCTCTCTCTCTCTCTTTCTCTCTCCCTCTGTGTGTGTGTGTGTGTGTGTGTGTGTGTGTGTGTGTGTGTGTGTGTGTGTGTGTTTGAAAGAGAGAGGGAAAATCGAAGTAAGGGATGTAACCTGTGCCACATTCGGTTAGCATATTTTCACGTGTGCTCTCCCCTGTACTGGTTGTTTCGCTATTTTTTTTTCTCCGCTTTCTGGGAATTCTTTGTCATCTTTCCCTTCCAATTGACTCATTGACTCACACGCACACACTCACGCACACACACACACACACACACACACACACACATCACACACACACACACACACACACACACACACACACACACGCACGCACACACACACACACAGATAGAGTCTAGACAGCAAATCGTCAACACACACGCACTGTACTCTTCCCAATATGTTCCTCTGGCGACGGTGACGTCATAACGTATTGAACGTCAATTATCGAATGAAGTCTTAATATCTTCCTCCTCTCCCTCCTTCTTCATTTTCATCTTCTTCTGTCAGAGTGGCAATGATCATTGTCACTTGTCATTGGCATTAGCAGTTAAATCAGACAGATGCTTCAGTCCGTCCGCTTTGTCTTGTCTTGTCGGTCCTGTCTTGCATTGTATTGTCTGTTACTTGTCTTGTGATGACATGTATTGTCCTGTCCTGTCCTGTCCTGTCCTGTCTTGTCTTGTCTTTTCTTGTCCTGTCTTGCACTATATTGTCTTTTACTTGTCTTGTGATGACTTGTGCTGTCCTGTCTTGTCCTGTGCTGTCTCGTCATGTCTTGTCTTGTCCTGTCATGCATTGCATTGTCTGTTACTTGTCTTGTGATGACACGTATTGTCCTGTCCTGTCTTGTCTTGTCTTGACCTGTCTTGCATTGCATTGTCTTTCACTTGTCCTGTCCTGTCCTGTCTTGTCCTGTCTTGTCTTGTCCTGTCTTGCACTGTATTGTCTGTTACTTGTCTTGTGACGACATGTATTGTCATGTCCTGTCTTGTCCTGTCTTGCATTGTATTGTTATTTTATATCTTGTAATAACCTGTACTGTCCTGTCTTGTCTTGTCCTGTTGTCCATTGACTAAGAACCCCTGTTCGTGCGAGACTCGAACCAATTGGCACTTGGGAGATGCATGAATATGACGTAGGAACGGCTGTGTGTGACAAGTGTCTTCTGTGGACGCTGTACTCTACATGTAGACTGATGATAGTGGATGCACTTGGGGCTGGCTTGTTTTTGACTGCCGTCTGTCTGTGGCACCAGCGTGTGCTAATGGACGTACGTTTGCCATTAAGATTAAGGGAGGCGGCTACTCTTTGCCAGACGATGCAGCAGCTCATTCCGGAAGACGAGATGAAGATGCCTGCTAAAAGTGCGTGTTGGGTGGTGATGAAGAAGAAGGAAGGGGGGGGGGGGGGGAGGTGTCGACAGTTGGGTTTGGAGACTGTGGGGAGAAGAATGATCGTGTGTGTGTGTGTGTGTGTGTGTGTGTGTGTGTGCGTGCGTGCGTGCGTGCGTGCGTGTGTGTGTGTGTGTGTGCGTGCGTGCGTGCGTGCGTGTGTATATGTGTGAAAGAGACACACAAGATAACGCGCGACTTAAAAATAAATAGAGCATTGAATACCCACACATGCGTCAGCACTTCTTGGAAGGTGAATTGAAAGCACACAAAAAGTCAAAGGACGCAGACAAAGAATTGTGCATGAATGGCCTTTTGTGGCTTCTGTTTCGGTCGATGAAAACAACACTCTAAAAAACAACAACAAATATTTATAAAAAAAAAAAAAAAAAAAAAATCCTTGGACTTTCATAGAACAGAGGTCAAAAAAAAAAGAAAGGAAAATAAATAAATGAATACAATAAAATAAAATAAAGGTAGGAGGGAGAGGGGGGAAGCCAGAGAATGGGGGTGGGGGTGGTGTGTGTGTGTGGGGGGGGGAGAGTGGGGGGGGGAGCAGGGGGGAGTCAAAGTGCACGGAAGGAAAGAAGAAGGAAAGCCAGGCTCTGGGAAGACCATTAAAAAAAAAAGGGAGAGAAAAACAAAACTACATGCCGGAGAGAAAAAGAAGAAGAAGAAGAAGAAGAAGAAGAAGAAGAAAAGAGAAGCACACGAATTAGAAGTAGGGGGATAGGGAGGGGTGGTGGTGGGGGGGGGGGGGGGACACAGATAAGAGAGAGAGAGAGAGAGAGAGAGAGAGAGAGAGAGACATACAGAGAGCCATACATATATATATGCAGCCAGACAGGCAGACAGTCATACAGAGAGCCAGACAGCCAGATAGGCAGACACACAGACAGCCAGATAGGCAGACACACAGACAGCCAGATAGGCAGACACACAGACAGCCACAGACAGACAGACAGACAGACGGAAAGGTAAGTCCCCTGACGTGTCCTGACTCCCGGGAGCCATGGAAACGCACTAACGTCTCGGATTAGTTGTCTGCAATAGAAAAAAAAAACCAAAAAACAAACTACCCAACAACCAACCAACCAACCAAAAAAAATCCTACTCCAAGACCTTTTACGCTCTCTCTCCCCCTCTCCCCCTCCCCTCCCCCTTCTCCACCTCCCCCACTCTTCACCACCACCTTCCTCCCCTTCCTCCATCCACACCCCTTTTAGAAATCCTCACTTTTTCGTCTGCTC
>NC_134881.1:24157872-24170372 GCF_041734735.1 Babylonia areolata
GTTAGCCAATGTCGCGCACTCATTCCCTCCCTACTTTCTAAATCAGCTGCAGTGTATGTGTGTGTGTGTGTGTGTGTGTGTGTGTGTGTGTGTGTGTGTGTGTGTGTGCGTGCGTGCGTACGTGTGGGTGTGTGTATGTGTGTGTTTGTTTGTGTGTGCGTGCGTGCGTACGTGTGGGTGTGTGTGTGTGTGTGTGTGTGTGTGTGTGCGTGCGTGCGTACGTGTGCGTGTGTGTATGTGTGTGTTTGTTTGTGTGTGTGTTGTCGCTGAGCCTTTATTCCAAGGTCTCTACCCCATCGTCAGTCATAATCATTCTGGAATCATAGCCGGCTATCGGCATTCAAAGTGCCAGATGATGAAATAATAAAAGACGAAAACGAAGGGGAAACGCGAAGCGGTGCTGTGTGTCGTTGAGTGCATACACACTTTCTCTCTCTCCCTCTCTCTCTCCCCACCCTCCTCTCTCTCTCTTAATTTGCTTGCGGAAGAAGAGGATAGGGTGACAGGAGAAGGAGGTGGGTGGGAGGGACGGGGGAGAGGGGAGGGGGGAGGGGGGGAGGTAACCTCTTGGAGTGATGGACTAGATGTAACGCGTCCGCCTAGGAGGCGCGAGAATATGAGCGTGCTGGTTCGAATCACGGCTCAGTTGCCAGTATTTTCTCCCCCTCCACTAGACCTAGAGTAGTGGTCTGGACGCTAGTCATTCGGATGAGACGATAAACCGAGGTCCCGTGTGCATCATGCACTTAACGCACGTAAAAGAACCCACGGCAACAAAAGGGTTGTCCCTGGCAAAATTCTGTAGAAAAATCCACTTCGACAGGAAAAAAAAACAACAACAAAAAACAAAAAACAACAACAACAACAACAACTGCACACAGGAAAATATACAACAACAACAAAAAGATGGCGCTCTCAGTGTAGCGACGCGCTCTGCCTGGGGAAAGCAGCCCGAATTTCACACAGAGGAATCTGTTGTGACAAAAAAAAAAGAAAAAAAAGAGAAATACAAATACACGAGATCGTGTGACGAAATCTTCGGTTCCAGCTCTTAATTGTCGTCACCAACTAATGGCCACTCACTCAACTCAACTTTAAAAAAAAAAGAAAAAAAAAAAGGCCAACAACAACTCGAGAATGAAAAGAATGGCTACGAAGGAGAGAGGGAATTGCTTGTGGATGGTGAGTGTGTGGGTGGCGGGGTGGGGGAGGGGCTTGGGGCACGAAGGGGAGAACGGGGGGTTCGGAGGCTCGGGGGGGGGGGGGGGGGGGGTGACGGGGGCAGGGGGGAGGGGGCGCGGCGGGGGGGCGGGGGGGGGGGGGGGGTTGAGAAGGGAGGGATTTGAGAGGATTTTGCGACGAAGATGGGCGTGAACAGATTGGGGGGGGGAGAGCTCTGTGTGTGTGGGTGTGGGTGTGGGTGTGTGTGGGAAGAGTGTATGGCTTGGGGGAGGTCGGGGATTGGAGAGGGAAAAGAAAGTAGGGATGCCTGTGATGTTGAAGTGTGGGTGGGGTGGGGGAGAGGGGGGTAAGGTGGTGTGTGTGTGTGTGTGTGCGGGGCGGGGAGAGGGGGTGGTGGCGGGGGTGGGGGGTGGGGTTGGAAGAGGGTCTTGGCTAATGGAAGAGGGCGTCGTTAGCACCACGTCGATGGAGGACAGGCGGGGGTTGGGTTGGGGTGTAGGGTCTGGGGGGGATGGGGGGGGGGGGGTGGGGTTGGAGATTTGTTGCAGCTGTTCTTCTCCTTTTTCTCCCTCCACATCTTTCTTTCATTCCTTCCTTCTTTCATTACCATCATCATGGTCATCAACATCATCATGGTCATCATCACCATCACCATCATCATCATCATCATTACCATCATCACGATCTTCTTCTTCTTCATCCTCCTCCTACTCATTTTCTTCTTCTTCTTCTTCTTCTTCTTCTTCTTCTTCTCAGTCTTTCTTTCTGTCTTTCTTTCGTTCTTTATAACCATCATTTGTTCTTGCTGTTTGTCCTCTCCTTTCTGTCTGTCTGTCTTTCTTTCTTATTTACTAACATTATAATAACCATTGCCATCTTCTTGTTGTTATTGTTGTTGTCGTCGTCGTTGTTGTCGTTGTTGTTAATATCGTCGCTATTACTGATGTTGTTGTCGTTGTTGGCGTTGGTATTGTTGTTGTTATCGTAGTTGTTAATATTGTCGCTATTGTTGTTGTTGTTGACATTGTCGCAATTGTTGTTGCTGTTGTCGTTGTTGTTGTTGTTGTCGTTGTTGTTAATAATGTCGCTATTGTTGTTGTTGTTGTTGTTGTCGTCGTTGTTGTTGTCGTAGTTGTTAATATTCTCGCTATTGTTGTTGTTGTTGTCGTTGTTGTTATAATTGTCGCTATTATTGTTGTTGTTGTTGTTGTTAATATTGTCGCTATTGTTGTTGTTGTCGTTGCTGTTAATGTTGTCGCTATTGTTGTTGTTGTTGTCGTTGTTGTTTTTGTTGTCGTTGCTGTTAATGTTGTCGCTATTGTTGTTGTTGTCGTTGTTGTTACTGTTGTCGTTGCTGTTAATGTTGTCGCTATCGTTGTTGTCGTTGTTGTTATTGTTGTCGTTGCTGTTAATGTTGTCACTATTGTTGTTGTTGTCGTTGCTGTTAATGTTGTGGCTATTGTTGTTGTTGTCGTTGTTGTTATTGTTGTCGTTGCTGTTAATGTTGTCGCTATTGTTGTTGTTGTCGTTGCTGTTAATGTTGTCGCTATTGTTGTTGTTGTCGTTGCTGTTAATGTTGTCGCTATTGTTGTTTTTGTCGTTGCTGTTAATGTTGTCGCTATTGTTGTTGTTGTTGTTGTTGTTGTCGGGGTGGGGAGTTAGAGGACAAGGAAGTATGGGAGAGAGAAGGAGGAGACTGGGGGAGAGGTAGAAAGAGTAGGGGAAGGGGGTGGGGGGAGAGGGGAGGCAAATGTGTAGATTCAAGATAAAGATGAATTAGTGTCTGGGGCGGATGGGAGTGGGGATGGGGTTGCCGTGGGGTGTGGTGGGGGTGGGGGGTGGAAGTTGGTGAGTGGTTTGTGGTAGTGGAGAGGGTTCAAAACTGAAGGTGTAAAAGGGAATAAACAATAAACGAGGCTGGAAAAGTCGGGGATTCAGAAAGAAGTGATGTATCCATTGTTGTCGGTGAAAGTCATTCGAGGTTTTGATTGTTTTGTTGTTGCGGTTGGAGCGACTGCAGTAAAGATTGATTTTTATTTTTATTTATTTATTTTTTAAATTATTTTTTAATATTTTATTTTACACAGCACTGAGCGTGCAGCTCTCTCTCTCTCTCTCTCTCTCTCTCTCTCTCTCTCTCTCTGTGTGTGTGTGTGTGTGTGTGTGTGTGTGTGTGCGCGCGCGCGCGCGCACATGTATTTGTATGTCTACGCATATGTGTCTAGAATTTCAACTGAATCTGTGTTTGTATATGATTTTCAATTTCTCTTTTCCCACGCAGAGAAGGTTATATTTGTCAAGAAATATGTGACCATTTTCCACATTTGGGTCAACAATATAGCAACATACATAATCAGATTCTAACGAAACCTGTGAAGCATTACACAGTACAATGTACTTCAAGGAAAGTAAATAAAACACTGACGATCGCTTCACTGAAGTTATATCATTCATCAACTGCATGGGATTTTGTTTTATTTTGCATAATCCTCTATCCCAATACACACACACACACACACACACATTTCGATGTATATTTCGATTTCGATTTATATTTGTACCTTTTATGTACTGCTATCTCCACAATAATCATTGTGACCCCCGTTCACTTGGTAATGAAGACCTGTTCTGCTCTGTAACAGACATTTAGAGAGAGAGAATAAAGAAAAAGAAAAGAAATAAAGAAACATGGATAAACAGACCAAAAAAAAAAAAAGAAGAAAAAGGAAGAAAAAAAATTTGGCGGGGGTCCCGGGGATGGAGGGGAGGGGGGCGGGGTTGGGGAGCAGAAATGGTATAGGGAGGTGGGGGTGGAAGTTGGGAGTTGTGGGGAGGGGGGAGGAGTGGGGAGGGAGAGAGAGGATGGGGAGCTGGGCAGGAGGGTGGGGCGGGGGGCGAGGGCGGGGGTCGGGGGGAGTTGGACGGGAGGGGGGGGGAGGGCGGAGGAGTGAGCGAGAAATGAAATACAGTATCCATTAGAGTGGGGGGGAGGGAGAAAGGCCTATATCCATTGTTCGCTGATCCCAGCGACGCAAAGGGAATCAGTTGAATTACCCTGCAGTCGGCGTGCAGTGTGTGTGTGTGTGTGTGTGTGTGTGCGTATGTGCGTGCGTGCGCGCGCGCGTGTGTGTGTGTGTGCGTGTATGCGTGCGTGTGTGCGTGTGTGTGTCTTTGTGTCTGTGTGTCTATGTGTGCGTGTGTGTGTGTGTGTGTGCGCGCGCGCGCGCGCGTACGTGCGTGCGCGTGTGTGTGTGTGTGTGCGTGCGTGCGTGCGTGTGTGTGTGTGTGCGTGTCTGTGTGTGCGTGTGTGTACGCATCTATGTATGTGTGTCTGCGCGCGTGTGCATGCGTGTGTGTTTGCACGCGCGCACGTGCGTGTGTGTGTGTGTGTGTGTGTGTGTGTGTGTGTGTGTGTGTGTGTGTGTGTGTTGTTTGCATTGTTCGTGGCTGCTGATGCTTAATACTCTGCAGCTGCTTCATGCAGTTGGAAAGGTAGGTAGGACCTGAGCTGTTTTAACTTGTTATCGCAAGTGCTTTTTGTTTGTTTGTCAGCTCGTGCTTTCTCTTTCGCTATTTACTCAAGAATTGAATTCGTTTAAATACTTGTATGCTTTTTTTTCTTTTGTTATTTACTCAAGAATTGAATTCGTTTAAATACTTCTATACTTTTTTTTTCTTTTGTTATTTGCTCAAGAATTCAATTCGTTGAATACTTCTGTAAATTTTTTCTTTTTTTTTTTCGTTTGTTATTTAATCAAGAATTGAATTCGTTTGAATACTTATATACTTTTCTTCTTTTTTTTTTCTTTTCTTTTGTTATTTACTCAAGAGTTGAATTCGTTTAAATACTTCTATACTTTTTTGTTTGTTTGTTATTTAATCAAAAATTGAATTCGTTAAATACTTATATACTTTTTCTTTTGTTATTTACTCAAGAATTGAATTCGTTTAAATGCTTATATACTTCTTTTTTCTTTTTTTTTTCAAATTCAAACTAACCCAGTTTTTCAGCTAGAGGAGTTCTGTGAATTTCAAATAGATACGTATTTACATTTTTTTCCCTTCTTTTATTATTTTGGATTTAGTTTTTAATTTTATTTTAGATATCCAACTGAAAAAACAAAACAAACAAACAAACAAAATCCCCAAAACAATGGATATTATTATTATTTTTTTAATTAAATAAAAACACGCAGGAGTATGAACGTGCAACGTAACGGCTATGAGGTAGAAGGGTGATTTTGTTGTTGTTTGGGGGAGGGGTGTGTGTGTGTGGGAGGAGGGGGGGTATGGTGGGGGGGGGCGGGGGGCAGAGTGTACTACCGCTCCTGTACCATCACTGTTGTTTGTTGTTGTTGTTGTTGTTGTTGTTGTTGTTTTCCGAGAATTGGTTTGAAACGATGGATCAGTAAACTACAAGTACTGGCGGAACTGTCGCAATTCCATCTTTAAATTTATACCATTTGTGTTTGCCTACGATAAACTGATTTAACGCAATTTGTAATTTTCAGCGATGATCTGGCCAAAACTGACCCTTTATAGGGGACTTAAATAAAGATTACAAATTCATCTCAAATAACCAACACTTCATATACTCATTAGAAAGGTGGTGTTGAGATCTTAGTCTCGCGACCAATCCAACGTAAATCGGTTCAGGAATCATTTATAAATCTATCACTAAACACCTGAGAACAAACACGGATTATTCAAATATTCAGCCCAACAGACGCGATTTGCTTCGCAGCACACGCAGTTGTCTTTGCAGTTCGTGTAACGTGCATAAATAGGCGGAGCGTGTAATCACTGATTACTTTCTGGTTGAGCCTGCCTATAGCTTTTGCCTGCTCTCTCTCTCTCTCTCTCTCTCTCTCTCTCTCTCTCTCTCTCTCTCTGTCGCCCAAAAGGCCAGCGTCTCGCCACATCGCTGTAAGTAACTTTGTGTCAAATGTGCTGATGACATGTAAATCGCACTGTCTTATTTCTCTTCTTGTCTTCTTCTTATCTTCTCTTAATTAATATTGTAATAAAACAATAGAAAAACCCTTTTGTGACTGGCCTGCTGTATGCCCTTGGCCAGCGCGTGGATCTTTTCTAACCTTTCATCTTCATATTCTTTAATTCAATAAATCTTTTTTTTTCTACCGTCCCCTTTTAGTATATACGACTCGGTTCACAACACGGCTACATATATAACACTTTTTTTTTTTCTAGAAATACTGCTTAACATTACACTCCTTCCCCACCCCCTCAACCCCCCTGTCCCCCTCCCCATCCATATCCGTCCCACCCTCCCACACACACACACACACACACACACACACACACACACACACACACACACACACACACAGAGAGAGAGAGAGAGAGAGAGAGATATTCTCGTACCAGACAACACTCGTGCAATTGAACATTGAAAACCAGCCACCCACCCATAACACATTCCTGCAACACGCGCACACGCACGAACAGACACACAGACACAGACAGACACAGACACAGACACACACACACACACACACACACACACACACACACGCACATACACATACACACACACACACACCAATGCACGGATACTCGCAAACACCACGCCCCCCCCACACACACAAAATAATGGCAAAACGATTTCCCCACAGCAAAACATTTTCATCCTGAATCAGACCACACCAACAAACACCAGCACTGGAAAATTACTGTTGCTGGAAAAAGAGCAGACCAGGCTTGGATATGTTTTTTAAAATTCAACGAGACAGAATGCCGCAAGTTTTCTGGCAGTTTAACACTGAAGGTTAAAGACCCCATATGCCGCAATCTTTCTGGCAGTTTAACACTGAAGGTTAAAGACCCCATATGCCGCAATCTTTCTGGCAGTTTAACACTGAAGGTTAAAGACCCCATAGCTTTTTTTTTTTTTTTTTTAAGGATAAGAGCCCACAATAAATGCAGTGTGAATTCATACCCACTGTAGCTCGGGTTCAGATCACTGCACTGTCCTATAGGAAGGCGGGGCCCAGTCCTATCTCTCCTTTCGCCGTTCTATCCTTCTCCCAAACCAGTCAGGTTCCCCATTCCCATTGACAGCGTCGATGATTTAGGGGTGTTTTATGGAAAGACCTGGTTGTCAGTCTGGGTGTTTTGCTGATAGCACTGCGTGTGAAAAGTAATGATGCATTTACATGCTAGTGCCATCTCTCTCTCTCTCTCTCTCTCTCTCTCTCTCTCTCTCTCTCTCTCTCTCTCTCTCTCTCTCTCTCTCTCTCTCTCTCTCTCTCTCTCTCCGTGTGTGTCTGTGTCTGTCTGTCTGTCTCTCTTTCTCTGTCTCTTGTCTCTTTCTCTGTCTGTCTCTGTCTGTCTGTCTCTCTGTCTGTCTCTCTTCAAATAGGGATACGGCCTTTCTGAATAAATATCTGAGTCCTGAGCTTTTGTCTGTCTGTCTGTCTGTCTCTCTTTCTGTCCCTCCCTCTCTCTCTCTCTCTCTCTCTGTCTCTCCCCCTACTTCTTCTCCCTCTCTTTCTGTCTCTGTCTCTCCCTCTCTCCCATTCTATTAATTTTCTCCCTCTATCTCTGTCTGTCTCTTTCTCTCTCTGTCACACACACACACACACACACACACACACACACACGCACGCACGCACGCACGCACGCACGCATACGCGCACACACACACACACTCTCTCTCTTTCTCTCTCACGCTGTCTTTCTCATTAGCCGAGGACATCGCACATTCCGCTTGGAGCCAGACCAGACTCAGGTGGCATTCAAGGGGCAGTAATCCTGCCCACTCTATCCATTTTCCCTGCAGCCTAATGGCCCCTCCCTGTCTGCATTATTCAAAAAAATAAAAATAAAAAAAAGGAGGGAGAGAGAGAGAGAGAAAGAAAAGAAAAGAAAAGCACACAAAAAACACCCATAGTTTGAAAATAAATCGGATCTGAGAAAGATTAAGGTTACAAACGAAAAGGACAGCGCCGAACACGGTACTCTACTGTTTATTTATTATCATTATTGTCTTTTTATTTGTTTATTATTATTATTATTATTATTATTATTATTATTATCTTTTCTTTTTCTTTATATATATATATTTATATGTATGTATGTATATATATATATATTAGATATTCATTTACCTTTTTTTCTTTCTTTTTTTCTCAAGGCCTGACTAAGCACGTTGGGTTACGCTGCTGGTCAGGCATCTGACTTGTTTGGCAGATGTGGTGAAAGCGTATGTGGATTTGTCCGAACGCAGTGACGCCTCCTTGAGCTATTGATACTGATACTGATACTGTCGTTATGTGGCACTATATAGTTTAGCAAAGAACTGATATGTTGTCGCATGGTGGAAGGGAGGGAGGAAAAAAAAAACACGAAAAAAACAACAACCCAACAACAACGAAAAAACACAGCACAAGACAGAAGCCAAGCCAGCCAGACATTGTGGTAAGCCTCCTTGGAGATCACCACAAGGGATCAACGCTCCCTGTTTTATTATACCACCACCCAGACACACGAGGCTTTAGCGGCCTGTGCTCACGTCTAGCTGGAGGATGGGTGGGTGGAGGGAGGGATGCGGGTGTGAAGGGAGGAGTCAGAAGGATCCCTGCACAACAGACTGTACGTGGCCGTGTCTGTGGCGGTTAGCCAGCTGGAGGATCTCAGATGTGAGGGATAATAGGCGTAGGTGGGCGTGAAGGACGCAATAGCCGAGTGGTTAAAGTGTTAGATTTTCAATCTGAGGGTCCCGGGTTCGAATCTCGGTAACGGCGCTTGGTGGGTAAAGGGTTGAAAATTTTGTTTCCGATCTCCCAGGTCAACATATGTGCAGACCTGTTAGTGCCTGAACCCCTTTCGTGTGTATACGCACGCAGAAGATCAGATACGCACGTTTAATATCCTGTAATCCATGTCAGCGTTCGGTGGGTTATGGAAACAATAACATACCCAGTATGCACACCCCTGGAGACGGGGTATGGCTGCCTACATGGCGGGGTAAATAAAAAACCCTGTCATACACGTAAAATGTTGCATGTATGTATGAGTATATGTGTGAGTGCCTGGAATCTGAGTAACAAAGGAAAATAATGATGAGCGACCAAATGGCAGCCGTCAGTCGGCTCTAACCAGGTAAGCAGCCTGTTGTGCAAATGACCTCGTGTTTGTAAAGCGCTTAGAGCTTAGGATATGCGCTGTTTAAGTATCCATATGATGATCATCATCAAGGAACTGTTCGTTCGCTTGGTGAAGACTTCAACACAAAGAAAGAAATTTCCTGTGGGATACATGATCCCTTCGTAGAGAGAGACGAACTTTAATGACGATTCTAAAAAAATAAAATAAAATAAAAAGCATGAAGAAGCGCTGTCACTTAAAAGCAAAACTGTAACGGAGGGAAATTAGAACATCATAGTGCAAACAAAAGTACAAGTAACAGCATAGAATTATCCCTCACCACTAAAACACGACACGTCATAACTTTTTCGAGACGAACTTTAGTGACGATGCTAAAAAAAACAAAAACAAACACACACACACACACACACACACACACACACACACACACACACACACACACACACACACACACACACAACAACAAAAAACACACACACACACACACAAAAAAAACAAAAATACAAGAAAAAACACGAGGAAGCGCCGTGATGATAAACTGTAACGGAGGGAAATCAGAACATCATAGTGCAAACAACAGGACAAGTAACAGCATAGAATTGTCCCTCACCTCTAAAACACAACACGTCATAACTCCTTCGTAAAATGATACGAACTTTATGACGATTCTAAAAAACAAAACAAAAACAAACAAACAAACAACAAAAACAAACAAACAAAAAAAGCACCAAGAAGCACTGTCACTTAAAACCTGTAACGGAGGGAAATTAGAACATCACAGTGCAATCATCAGGACAAGTAACAGCATAAACTACCCGTCACCACTAAAACACGACAGGTCATAACCCTTTCGTAGAAAGAGCTGAACTTTAATGATGATTCTACAACAACAACAACAATAACAAAAACAACAACAACAACAACAACAACAAAAAACCGTAAAGAAGCGCTGTCACTTAAGATAAACTGTAGCGAAGGGAATTCAGAACATCACAGTGCAATCAACAGGACGAGTAACAGCATAAAAAAATATCCCTCACCACTAAAACAGAACACGTCATAACCCCTTCGCAGAAAGACACGAACTTCAATGACGATTCTACAACAACAGCAGCAACAACAAAAAAGCATTAATAAGCGCTGTCACTAAAAAAAAAAAAAAAAAAAATAGCGGAAGCAAATTAGAACATTGTAGTGCAAACAAGAGGACAAGTTACAGCACAAGAAAATATCCCTGACTTCACCAAAACACGGCACGTCATGCCAAACTGAATTGGGTTGACATTGATCAGTCAAGAAACAGACGCTTTGCTGGCACGTCTTCATTCCAGACACCACACACTGGTCACGTGGAAAAAGTCGGTGGCAGTGAGGGAGATGAGGGACGTCCAGGATGACTGAAAAAAAGAAGAGGTTAACCCACTCAGTACGGCCAGTCCTCTCTTCTCCTCTACACAGACCCCTCGGATGTCCAGTGGGTGTCTCAATGACCCAACCTTTAGCTTCCGTCGTCAGAATTGTGGTATTCTTTGTCAACATTCACGTCTTCAGTATAAGAGCCTTCCGCTTGCAATATTTTGATGATGGTAATTGGGGTGAAACGCTGTTAACGTCGTCTCTTTCGCCGTTCGTATGGAAAGAGTTAACTCCTTCAGTGCTGCTATGGAGTTTGCTCAGCGGCAGTGCAGGCTGTCATCTTATTGTGATAAAATTGGGCTCACAGGTCCAGATATCGGTCACCATTCTCTGTTGGGATTGCATGTTTGGTGCATATCTGTTATGCATGTGTGTGTGTATGTGTGAATGTGTGTCTCCTTTTCTTTTCTTTTTTTTTTTATTAAAACATTTATTTGCTTATTTATCATCATTGTTGTCTTTTTTTAATTTATTTATTTTATTTTCATTATTTTTTTAAAAATCATATTATTATTTATTTAGTTGTTGGGTTTTTTTGTTTTGTTTTTAGCTCTCAAGGCCTTACAAAGCGCGTTGGGTTACGCTGCTGGTTAGGCATCTGCTTGGCAGATGTGGTGTAGCGTATATGGATTTGTCCGAACGCAGTGACGCCTCCTTGAGCTACTGAAACTGAAACTGAAACTGTTGGGATTTCTCTCTCTGAGGACCGCAGAAGAAGTTCTGGCATCTCCACGTCCTGTCACGCTGATTTGGTTTCATAAAGGTTCAGCTGTCACGGCTTTTTAAACAGCGCAAAGTCTTTTATGGCAATCATGACAGTGAATTCACATTCGTTTTGTCTGGAGCTCGGCATTGAAAGACAGGGGCCAGTCCTCTCACTCCTCTCCTCTCCGGATTAACTCTCTCCATACGAACGGCGAAAGAGACGACGTTAACAGCGTTTCACCCCAATTACCATCATCAAAATATTGCAAGCGGAAGGCTCTTATACTGAAGAGGTGAATGTTGACAAAGAATACCACAATTCTGACGACGGAAGCTAAAGGTTGGGTCATTCAGACACCCACTGGACATCTGAAGGGTCTGTGTAGAGGAGAAGAGAGGACTGGCCGTACTGAGTGAGTTAAAACTTCCCCAACCCATGTCAGGTACCCGTTTATACCTGGGGTGGGAGTGAGTGAGAAAAATGGGAGAAAAGTGCCTCTCCTGAAGGACACAACAGCATGGCGAAACAGGGCCTCGATCCCCGAACACTGGTGAACACTGGATCACAAGTCCCCAGCCTGACCAAGACCGCCCCACACGTCCTCCGAATGACAGTGACAGAAGAAGAAACAGCAGGAACAACAGCAGCAGAAGCAGATGGATGGTTGAATGGTTATCCTTATTATTTCATCTATCGTGTTTTCACACAAAACATGTTGTGTAATATTCATGGTTGTCGTGTTACAAATCACAAATCCTAACTTTTTTTCTCAACAGGAAATAAGGCCTTCATATCATAGTCCAGTGTGGCCTTCCTGGCAAATACAAATTGTGGTGCCTACAGTCTATGCTGATACCAAAGTTCCTGTGGCCTATCCTGATATATGATATCAGCTGTAGCACAGTCGAGTCGATTGAGGCAAAGATCAACAAGTACACACGCAAATGGCTTGGTGTCCCACCTGGTCTCACTGACGTGGCACTCTACTGTCGCCAAGCAAAGCTGAGGCTACCTCTGAAATCCCTTGTCGAAGAGCACAAGGCAGGGAAGGCAAGACTTCTCAGTA
>NC_134881.1:24180372-24187872 GCF_041734735.1 Babylonia areolata
TACACAGAGAGAAACATAAAAGAGAGGCCGTAAATTAATGACCAACCAACAGAACACACACAGACACACACACACACACACACACACACACACACACACACACACACACACACACTCTCTCTCTCTCTCTCTATCTTTGTATGTTACCCCCTCTAACACACGTACATACATACATACACGCACGCACACAAACTTATACACACACGCACACTCAACCTCCCCATCTCTGTCTCCCTGTCTTTGTGTCTGTCTGTCTGTCTCTCTCTTTGTATGTCACCCCCTCTAACACACATATTATTTTTGTGTCGTTATCGTTAATGTTGTTATTGTTATTGTTGTCACAAGGACAGATTGGAAGACTGGGCGATGCATAAAATTTTTATCCTTGAGTAATAAAGTTTTTGAATCTTGAATGCATACACACACACACACACACACACACACGTACATACATACATACAAACACGCACGCAAACTTATACAACATGCATACTCAACCGCCCCATCTCTGTCTTTGTCTCTGTCTGTCTGTCTGTCTGTGTCTGTCTCTCTCTCTGTCTCTCTCTAGTTTCATTTAAGCGAGTTTTGTTTCTTTTTCATCCCATCGTTGTTTAGGTGTTGAATTGTTAGTGAATGACAGAGGGGGCCTATAAGCGGTGCAGCACCGGCTGGGAGCGCGCGCAGACTGACCGTTGCAGTTGTGTAATACTTGGCGGACCCACCACGAGAGAAGTGTGTGTGGGCAGTATTTGAAATTGTGTATAGGGCCGAAACGGCGGTCAAGTGTTAAAACCACTATGGCCAGTATGTATGTATGTGAAAGACAGCCTACAAGCGTCAAAGCAAAGATAAGTGATTTTTTCTGTGAAGTTGATTAATAATTTGTTATCGCGTTATTGTTTAATGCTTGAATTATTAGTAAATTAGTGAGAGGGATCAAAACTTGTCATCCCATCGTTGTTTAGGTGTTGAATTGTTAGTGAATGACAGAGGGGGCCTATAAGCGGTGCAGCACCGGCTGGGAGCGCGCGCAGACTGACCGTTGCAGTTGTGTAATACTTGGCGGACCCACCACGAGAGAAGTGTGTGTGGGCAGTATTTGAAATTGTGTATAGGGCCGAAACGGCGGTCAAGTGTTAAAACCACTATGGCCAGTATGTATGTATGTGAAAGACAGCCTACAAGCGTCAAAGCAAAGATAAGTGATTTTTTCTGTGAAGTTGATTAATAATTTGTTATCGCGTTATTGTTTAATGCTTGAATTATTAGTAAATTAGTGAGAGGGATCAAAACTTGTCATCCCATCGTTGTTTAGGTGTTGAATTGTTAGTGAATGACAGAGGGGGCCTATAAGCGGTGCAGCACCGGCTGGGAGCGCGCGCAGACTGACCGTTGCAGTTGTGTAATACTTGGCGGACCCACCACGAGAGAAGTGTGTGTGGGCAGTATTTGAAATTGTGTATAGGGCCGAAACGGCGGTCAAGTGTTAAAACCACTATGGCTAGTATGTATGTATGTGAAAGACAGCCTACAAGCGTCAAAGCAAAGATAAGTGATTTTTTCTGTGAAGTTGATTAATAATTTGTTATCGCGTTATTGTTTAATGCTTGAATTATTAGTAAATTAGTGAGAGGGATCAAAACTTGTCATCCCATCGTTGTTTAGGTGTTGAATTGTTAGTGAATGACAGAGGGGGCCTATAAGCGGTGCAGCACCGGCTGGGAGCGCGCGCAGACTGACCGTTGCAGTTGTGTAATACTTGGCGGACCCACCACGAGAGAAGTGTGTGTGGGCAGTATTTGAAATTGTGTATAGGGCCGAAACGGCGGTCAAGTGTTAAAACCACTATGGCCAGTATGTATGTATGTGAAAGACAGCCTACAAGCGTCAAAGCAAAGATAAGTGATTTTTTCTGTGAAGTTGATTAATAATTTGTTATCGCGTTATTGTTTAATGCTTGAATTATTAGTAAATTAGTGAGAGGGATCAAAACTTGTCATCCCATCGTTGTTTAGGTGTTGAATTGTTAGTGAATGACAGAGGGGGCCTATAAGCGGTGCAGCACCGGCTGGGAGCGCGCGCAGACTGACCGTTGCAGTTGTGTAATACTTGGCGGACCCACCACGAGAGAAGTGTGTGTGGGCAGTATTTGAAATTGTGTATAGGGCCGAAACGGCGGTCAAGTGTTAAAACCACTCTGGCCAGTATGTATGTATGTGAAAGACAGCCTACAAGCGTCAAAGCAAAGATAAGTGATTTTTTCTGTGAAGTTGATTAATAATTTGTTATCGCGTTATTGTTTAATGCTTGAATTATTAGTAAATTAGTGAGAGGGATCAAAACTCCCCTCGCTCGCTCCGCTCGCTCGGGGAATATTAGAAGAGGACCTTGCAAAATAAAATCTGCTACTCAAAAACACCCAGATGCACCCTTCCACTGGCTAAGAGGAGACAACCTGACAAAATCCCCAATCCCACGGCTTTCATACAGTACCAATGGGATGAATGGCTGTTGGGTTAAACAGTCACTAACTGTATGCAGTCTGGCCTTAGGGCGACACCAGGCTGACGGACTCCACACAGATGGACATCCATTGCCCTTCCCTGATAAGAGGCTCTGTCAGGGTGACCGAATATTTTCCCTCACCACATAGAACACCCTTCTATGGATACCAACAAAACCCTGTCTCGCGTGCACCTCGGGGATCAGCTGCATAGCACGAGACATAAATTCAGATCCCCAAAACCCCAAAACAGGCGTGGCAAAAGAGGTGGGAAAAGATCGTGCTTAGGTAGCAGAATGACAAAAGCAGAGCGGCTGTCAAAGAAATTCTTTAGAATCGGCAGTTGGAATTGTTCCAGCGCAAGAATGAGAATCTCAACAATTGAGAAATTGGCATATGATTTTGACATTCTATGTCTCCAAGAGACCAGGACAAGTGCAGACAGACCAATACATTTTGAGAATTTCACAGTCTTTCAAAGGAATGAAGGAAGAGGGGTAGCAATCATACTGAACAAAAACCTAAAAAACAAAGTTTCCACCATAAATCTAGAGAAATGGTGTAGCAACTCATGTGAATTATTGGGGGTGCGTCTTGACAAACCTGACGGAGTTCACAAAAGCATCGTGCTCATCAATGCCTACGTTCACCCAGGAACCTGCACAACAAAAGAGGATTGGGCCTTTTTAGAGGAAATAGAGAACGAACTTGGAGACTCGGTCATTATCTGTGGAGACCTCAATGCAAGATCGAAGTTATGGGACCAGCGGAACACCAACCCACAAGGACTCGCACTTGAAGGAATGATAGGGGAAATTCTTCTTAGCCCTTTAACAACCACATCCCCAACTCGCCTTGGAACAAGACAAGGGGACAGTGACAGTGTGATCGACATCGCTCTAACATCTCCAAAATTCAGAGCAGAAATGAATGCAGAGACGCTTCCATACCAAGGCAGCGACCACCTCCCGGTAGCTTTCAGTCTACAGAAACTGTCCGATAAACCCTGTATGAAACTGCGTGATCCATTTCAGTATGAAACCAAAGAGACAACCGTCATCGAAAAATTAAGACGCAGAAGAAACAAAAGAACGGCACTGAACAGGATACAAACTATTCAGCCCCCATGGTGGAATACCGACACAGAGAGAGCCTGGATAGAAAAACATGCGGCTGTCAAACTTTGGCAAAAAGAAAGAACAAAACCATCTCCGGACAAAGATATTGAAACAAAAATGAAAGAAAAAACTAAACAGTTTGAAGTCACTGCTCAAGAGGCCAAAAATGACAAGTGGAAACAGTTTTGCGAGGCACTCAGTTATGACACAACATTGACAGAGTTCTGGCAATTTTATCGTCGCATGGAAGGGAAAACGTGCACAACAACAACCCCAGACATGTTAGACACTGACGGAACCAAGCTTAAGACAAATGAAGAAAAAGGATCTGCCTTGCTCAAACGTTTCATACAACAGAGTGATCAAAGAAACTTAGATGAGAAAAAGAAATATGTTGAGGAGTTAAACCAAACCCTTATGCAGACTGGACCTGATGATGACTTGACAATGGATGATCTGAACGAGGCAATAGCTAAATGCAAGAAAGAATCGGCTCCTGGCCCAGACAAAGTTCGTTACTCAGACATCAAGGAGCTATCGGAAGAAGACAGAAGCAAACTTTTCAATCTATATCAAAACAGTTTCCACAATGGACAGGTGCCGGAGGACTGGACACACAGCTTCTTAAAACCCATACCAAAACCAGGAAAGGACCATCGTCAGGTAAGCGGCTACCGGATCCTAACCATGCAAAACATTGTTGGAAAGCTCATGGAACGCATGATAGCCAGGAAACTTGCAAGGGATCTTGAACACAGGCACATTCTCCCTTCAAATCAAGGTGGTTACAGAACAGGCAAGTCCACATGGGAAAATGCAGCTGCCTTTGCATATGAGGTGTATGAAGGATTTCAAAGAAAAGAAGAAACACTAGCAGTAGCAATTGACCTTGAAGATGCCTACAATAAAGTCCAGTTTGCGCACCTCATGGAGCTGCTACTAAGGTATGGAGTAAGTTTGACACTGACAAGATGGATAGCAGCAGCGCTTCAGGAAAGAACCGTCGTCCTACGCCTCGGAGATTGGATGTCTGCACCTTCTAAACTATCCATGGGACTGCCACAAGGGTCTCCACTCTCTCCTGTCCTCTACAATGTCTACACGAAGGGCCTTGCAGACTTAAACAACAATGGAATTGCTCGGGTGCTTCGAAAAATGCTCAGGAAAGAACTGAAGCCGTCCAGAAACAACTAAACAATATTGCTCAATGGTGCAAAGACACAGGATCTTCCATCAATCCAGCGAAAGCCCAAACGTTGCTGTGCACCCTCAACAACAAAACCGCGAGCAAATCACCACCTTCTGTGTCATTCGATGGGATTCAAATTGAGAAAACTGAATGCCTACGCTACCTAGGAATACACCTTGACAGGATGCTGACCTTCAGAAAACATACGGAAAACACTGTTCTCAAATGCAAAAAGGGCCTTTCAGTCTTAAAAGCAATGGCAACCAAAGGAATTGAACAACGCCACCTCTTCCTGCTATACCAATCACTCGTCCTCAGTGTGATCGACTACGGACTTGGGCTAACAACACCGTCTCAAAGCAACCTCCTAAAATTAGAAAGAGTCCAAAATGAAGCTATGAGGCTGATCCTTGGAACAACAAAAGACACGCCCACAGAAACCATGCGATACCTGCTTGACCTTCCTTCAGTGCAGGCCAGAAACAAGTTAGAACAGGTCAAGACCTACTTCAAAGCATTAGAAAACCCTCAAAACCCACTGCATGACGCAGTCAAAGAACCAAAAGGCAGCCGTCTAGGACGAGGAAGATCATGGATGGGGCAAGCAGAAGACACAATCCAGCTAGTATGCCGACTTCAAGACCTGAAAGAAACAAAAGAATGGGAGAAAAACCCCGAAAACCTCAACCATCTATTCAACACAGTCATTTCACCCACTCTAGGAAGACATTGTCGGGAATGGCCAGAGGGCAAAACTGATGCGGAAGTGAAGCTGCTTATAGAAGAAAACAGTAAAGAAGAGGACATCATCATATACACAGATGGCTCAGTCACCAAAGACCAGTCTGGCTGGGGATTCACTGCGAAACAAAATGGAAAAAACAATTTGGGAAGAGAATGCTGCCTACAAAGTCACAACCTCCAGCCTAACGATGGAAGTTGAAGCTGTGACACATGCCCTCCAGTGGCTATCGTCCTTCCATACGCCCGGAAACCAACATGCCATGATTCTAACCGACTCAATGAACCTCATACAGAAAATTGAAAACGGAATGGGAAGCCCAGAGTGGCATAACGCAATGCGCAACTTTCAGATTAAAAAACTCACATGGTCATACTGCCCGGACATGCAGGTGTTAAGGGAAATGTGCGAGCTGACAGACTTGCTGGTAACGCAACACCAACGAGCGGCCTACATCTAGAAAAATCGGAAATCCTCAGAAAAGTCAAAGAATACCAAAAAGAACAGGTACAAGGCCATCACACCATCGATCGCCTCAAAGAAATAGAAGCAGAGAGAGGGAGCGGCCGCAAATCTAACATGAAAGGTAGAGCACGATGCCTTTGCAAATCAAACAAATATCGGCATCATTTCCAAACCAACATTGCGCAAATTTCTTCAAAACGGAACAGAGTCTCTGTGGGCCTTTCCAAACACAACAGACCGAGCAACACACTAGACGCCACGTTCTTGGCATCAGAGATCTTTTCCCATCCCTCTTGCGGCCAGTCAGTGGCGGCTGTGTGTGTTTGTGTGTATGTGTGCTTTTGAGTGCGTTTGTGAATGCGCGAGAGTGAAACTGTACACAAGTGTCAGGAGAGATATGTGTACGTGTGTGTGTGTGTGTGTGTGTGTGTGTGTGTGTGTGAGGGGAGGTGGGAGTGCAGGGGGAGGTGGGGTAGAGGATGAGGTATGTGAGTGTATGCATGCCTACACTGTGGGAGCAACAGGATATTGGAACGTGTGTATATATATATATATATATATATATATATATATATATATATATCTTTGTATGTACGTGTGTGGAGTTGGGGGTGGGAGATATGGGCGTATGTGTGTGTGCTTGTACAAGTAAGTGTTCATCTCTGTGAGTGTGTGTTTGTGTGTGTGTGTGTGTGTGCCGTGGAAGCTGCGATACGTAGACTAGAAATGAGTGTGTGGAGGAGGGGGTAGAGGAGGTGCAAGGTAATGTGTGTGTGTGTGTGTGTGTGTGTGTTGGAGCTCATGTACGTTTATATGTATTTGACTGTGCTTTCATATGTGCTTGTACAAGTAAGTGTTCATCTCTGTGAGTGTGTGTTTGTGTTTGTGTGTGTGTGTGTGTGCCGTGGAAGCTGCGATACTTAGACTAGAAATGAGTGTGTGGAGGAGGGGGGGTAGAGGAGGTGCACGGTAATGCGTGTGTGTGTGTGTGTGTTGGAGCTCATGTACGTTTATATGTATTTGACTGTGCTTTCATATATGTGAAACTGCATGTCTGGTGCATTTCTGTTATGCATGTGTGGGTGTATGTGTGAATGTGTGTCTTCATTTTTTACATTTATTTGCTTATTTATCACCATTGTTGTCTTATTTATTTATTTATTTATGTTTTATTATTATCATTTTATTAGTATTACTAATATTATTACTACTACCTTTTTCTATATTATAATTATTATTTATTTATTTATTTATTTATTTATTTATGCAAGCTTATCTATTATTTATTCCCCCGTTTTTGTTTTTTTTTTGTTGTTTTTTTTTTGTGTGTGGTTGTGTGTGTGGTTTTTTTTTTTTTTTTTTTTTTTTTTTTTTTTTTTTTCCCAAGGCCTGACTAAGCGCGTTGGGTTACGCTGCTGGTCAGGCATCTGCTTGGCAGGTGTGGTGTAGCGTATATGGTTTTGTCCGAACGCAGTGACGCCTC
>NC_134881.1:24192872-24195372 GCF_041734735.1 Babylonia areolata
TATAATAACCATGTGCTCAAGGCCTGACAAGCGCGTTGGGTTATGCTGCTGGTCAGGCGTCTGCCTAATGTAGCAGACGTGGTGTAGCGTATATGGATTTGTCCGAACGCAGTGACGCCTCCTTGAGAAACTGAAACTGAAACTTCTTCGTCTTCTTCTTGATATAATTATTATTATTATTATTATTATTATTATTACTATTATCATCATTATTATCATCATTATCATTATTATTATTATTATTACTATGACTATTATCATCATCATTATCATCATCATTATTAGTATTATCATGTGGAAGAGCAGTACGCACTAAGAGACACCATGCAACATCAACAGCGAAACGTGTCTGCACCAGGCAGCAGAAGGGATAGGATGCCAAAAGGGTCAAACTGGGGGAGGAAAAATCGTTAAAATTAATGATCGACCAGTTTCTATGGGAGATTACACGCCTCAAAAGATCAAAAAAGAAAATCACTACTTTTGACGCACCGCGTGCGGAGCTTGCGAAACAAGTCATCTGCCAACAGTTCCTTTTGTCTGTTCGTGTTGGTGTTGTCGTTGTTGTTTTCTTCTTCTTCATCCAGTACCTTCGTACCCCCCCCCCCCCCACTTCCTCCTCCTCACCATCACACCCCTCCCGGCCCCCGCGCCCCGCCCCGCCCCGCCCCTCCCCACACACACACCTTCCCCCCGCCCCCGCCACCCAATCATCGATATTCAGAGAGGTTGCTGAGTGCATCTACCCTCCCCCCTCCCCTTCCACGCCCCTCCCCACCCCCCATTTACACCCTCTTCCCCCACCACCACCACGCCCCAACCTCCCCTTCCCCACCACCACTCCTCTTAATTAAGGCCATCTGCCTTTCTTTCGCCCCCTTCTTCATACCCCTTCAGTACCAGGGGGGGGGGGGGGGGGGGGGGGGGGTACCGGGGGGACAGTAGAAAGTGTGGTGTTTCAGGTCATAAAAACATTATCCAGAACAATAAGCCCCAAAAACTGAGAAAAAGGTCCGGTGATATACCACTGTGTGAATTTATCAGCCTTCCAGAGCCATTTTCCCTTAGTTCCTACGACGTCATCAGTGACGACACTATGCACGTACGTAATACGGTTATGGCAGTCAAGGGGGTAAGCAAGTATGGTGTTTTTGCGTGTATGGACCAGTCCTTCTGTACATTGTTACTGCTGATCCTCCCTCCTACCCCCCGCCCCCCTCTAGACTGTGTCTCGTATTTTAACGCGTCGGTTAAAAGAGAATTTTTTGTCCCCCAAAGTTTAGATTATCATTTTCCCCGTTAGTGAGTATTCGCACACGCATGCGCGCGCGCACGTGTATGCACGCACACACACACACTCACAGACAGACAGACAAACACACACACACTCACAGAGTACAGACACAGACACACACAGACGCACACACACACGAAAGAGAGAGAGAGAGAGAGAGAGTTCTCATCTTTCTTTTTTCTCTTTTGTGTTTTAAGCATTTTCTTTCTTTCTTGTATTGCGTTTGATTTGATTTGTTTGTTTGTTTATCAATTCATTCGTTCATTCTTTTCTTCTTCTTCTTCTTCTTTTTAAGACAACAGCAGTGCACGCAAACAAGCAATAGTTTTCCTGCAGCTAATCACGAGAGAGATTTTTTGTGTGTGTGTCTGTAAATGAAAATTGATCGTCTCTTTCAAGACAATGCATTGCACTGAAAAAAACAAACAACAACAAAAAATAAACAAACAAAACATACAAGACAGAGGCCAAATGATGGTCGCAGACTCCATCCAGATTGTGTGTGTGCGCGCGCGCGTGCGTGCGTGCGTGTGTGTTTGTGTGTGTGTGTGTGTGTGTGCAAAATAACGATTTTAACATAAAAATGATTTATTCACTTGCGTCATGGAATGCTTTTCATTTCTTTTCTTTTTTTCTGTGATTGTTCGGGGTTTTTGGGTTTTTTTTTTTTTTTTCTTCATTATATCCCTAATTAATTGCTTGTGTGTTTGTTCCCTTTTCATCGCATTGCATTTTTTTTCTTTTTACTATTCTTTGTTGTTGCTATTCTCCTTTTTGTGTTTGTTTTGTTTTCTTTGCTGTTTATTCAAAATTTCAGTTGGGGAGGACAATAGCAAAGCACGCACACAAATAATTGTTTACATCATAAAGCAAAAATTGAATCATTTCCTTATCGCACTCGATTCACCTCTTCTTCTTTTTTTTTTTTTCTTCTTTTTTCTTCTTCTTTTTTTCTCATAAATGAAAAAAAAGGGTTGTTGTTTGCGGTAGCTCCAATGAATGTGTGTATGGGAGAGGGAGAGGAGGGGACACGGGGTGTGTGTGTGGGGGGGGGGGGGACAGGGTGGGGGGTGGGGAGGGGGGGGGGGTGAAACGTGTTTCCCCAGATTAGGCTTGGCGTGTTTATGAGGTACGAAAGTTATGATCAAACAAACATTATTAATGAAATGCACTCGTTAACATGAAGCATTTCGCATGTTCCCAGGG
>NC_134881.1:24200372-24220372 GCF_041734735.1 Babylonia areolata
TGTGTGGGGGGGGGGGGGTGTCTCTGTGTTTGTCTGTGTCTGTGTTGTGTTCAATTTCATTTAATGTCTATCCACTTGTTTCTATTACTTTAATGAATATCCATTTCCAAGAACCAGTCAAACATCAGCTATGTCTGGCTATTTCCGCGCTCTTTCTTCTCTTCGCGCACCACTGCCGACCGAGGTTACAAACGTGCTCTTAAAATCCTAAAATCAAGGGAAGCAAGTTGTAGGACTTGAGCTTTGACACAGTTTGAAATAGTTGATTTGATCGCATATGTCGAATACGCATTGCCAGTGCTGGGAGAATTTAAGAAAGCATATTGGTGACAGGCCAGAACGTCAGTTTTAACAGGCATCTACAAAACAATGTCGTTTGCAATTAGACCATAGGATATTTTGACGTGAGTCTATTTGCGAACGATGCTGCACAGATACTGGGCACTATGAAAAGGGTGTGTGCGGTGTGGGGTGTGTGTGTTTAAATGTCTTTTTGTGTGTTTGTGTGCATGTGTGATCAAAACTAACAATACAACAGTTTCGTGGGATGTTCCAATAATAATAATTATGTCATGTCTAATGAGTTCAAGACCTGCTTCTGTTTTAATTGTCAACATATACCGAAAGCAATCGATCGCAATTAGACTTGCCCGTTCGCATTTACCCTCAGGCACCCCTGCCATTTCAAACGTCGACAAAACGTTAAAAAAAAAAAAGAATGAGCAGACGAACTTTTCCTGGTGCAACCAGTCGGAAAAAGCTTTCAAAAACAAAAGAACTACGTTTGACTTTGGTACGACATGTTTGTCTGTACAGTATACCTACACACGTTGAGCTGGCCGCTTCGACAGGATCGTTCGGAATTACCCATACCTACCCTATGCCTTGGCACATTTTAGGTAAAGAACCAGGTTCAGTTGCTCTTAGTCTCTGTCCAGTTGAGAACATTATTGGTGATCTCTCTCTGTCTGTCTCTGTCTCTTTCTCTATGTGTGTGTGTCTCTCTCTGTCTCTACCTGTCTCTCTGTCTCTGTCTCTACCTGTTTCTCTGTCTCTGTCTCTCTTTCTGTCTCCCTCTCTCTCTTTGTCTCTCTGTCTCTGTCTCTCTCTCTCTATCTCTGGTCTCTGTCTCTCTGTGTGTGTGTCTCTCTCTCTGTGTCTCTCTCTGTGTCTCTGTCTGTCTGTCTGTCTGTCTCTCTCTCTCTCTCTCTCTGTGGAGGCTGGGGGATTGATTGATGTAGGGCTGGTAACCCTGCCTCCAGACTGACGTCATCTCATTGTCCCCAGTGTAAACTGGGAGCGATACCTTGCCAGTCAGAGCTCTCTCTCTGTCTCTCGCTTTCTCTCTGTCTCTCTCTCTCTCTCTGTCTCACCCTCTCTCTCTCGCTCTCGTTTTCTCTCCCTCTTTCTCTCTCTCTCTCTTTCGCTGTCTGTCTGTCTCTCTCTCCCTCTCTCTCTCTCTGTCTCGTCGCTCTCGCTCTCTCTTTCTCTCGCTTGCATTCTCTCGCTTTCGTTCTCTCTCTCTCTAGTTCCCCCCCACTCCCCTTCTCTCTCTCTCTCTCTCGTTCTCTCTCTGTGGCTCTGTCTGTCTCTCTCTCGTTCTCTCTCTCTCTCTCTGTCTGTCTCCCACTGCCTCTGTTTCTCTCTCTCACTCTCTCTCTCTCTCTCGTTCAGTACCCCCCCCTCCTCTCTCTCTCTTTCTCTCTTTGTACACAACACTATTGCCCTAGAGATCTTTCCCCCTCCCTTGATGTAGATTTCTGTATATATATATATATATATATATATATATATATATATATATATATATATATATATATATATATATATATATATATATATATATACTTACTGCTTGTAGGAAGAGGTATTATGCAACTAGGAGAGCGGTGGTTGATTGGTTGGTAGGGAGCTACACAGCAGTTTACAACACACACACACACACACACACACACACACACACACACACACACAAATCGACAGGTAACACATCGCTTTCAACGTCTTGTTATTAATCTATTTAGAAAGGCAAAAAGACTTACGTTCTTCATCATATTCTCACCTTTTTTTTTTTTTCTTTTTTTTTTTCAAATTTCACCCACATTTCACCCACATTTCACCCTCATTTCACACTCATTTGCCCAGTTTCCCCCAGCCCTCCATTCATTCACATCTCCCACCCCTTCTAACCGATAATGCTCAAATGTATTCATAAATACTTTAACAAAATGTCTACAATCACTGATATGTGTGACGGGACATTCAACAAAATTCCTCCTTCTCACCTTCTTCACCTCTGCCAGTTATGAGAAAGGGGATCGTTTTAATTGGATGGGAAAGTGTCGTGTATGAAAAGCTGTGATTTTACATGAGTCGTGGACTCATACCACCAGCTGTGTGTGCACCGAAATTATTACAAAATGTCTTTTTTTTATAAATTTTTTGTCTTATCCTTCGATCAAAAATGTGATCTTTTTTTCTTTTCTATTTGTCACTTTATCATCATCATCATCTTCTTCTTCTCCCTTCCGTTTTTCCCCCTTCTTCTTCTTCTTCTCATTAATATTTCCAGTTCAATATTTTTCTGTACTCTCTTCTTTTTTTTTAACAAATTGTTATGATTTGAAAATGTGTGCATCTGTTCTTGTTATATATATATATATATATATATATATATATATATATGTATATAAAGATAAATAAACAGATAAATGAATAAATAAATTACACAAATAGATAAATAAATGAATGTATAAATAAGTTTTATGTCAAGTACGTCATAAAAAAAAAAGAATAAAAAAAATATACATTCCACAAAAAATAAGGAACAAAAAGTTGTGATGGTGATTAAGTGTTCAGATTCTTTTTTTCTTTTCTTTTTTTTTCTTTTCTTTTTTTCATTTTTTGATTCAGTTTTCGGGGTTTTTTGTTTGTTTGTTATTTTGTTTTGGTTTTTTTTTTCCTTCCTCTTTCTTTTGCTAATTTTTCTTTTTCTTTCTTCTTTTTGGAGGATTGCAGTGTCACACATCTGTAGGGGCAGTATTCATTTTGAAGACAGGCGAAAAGGTCAGTGGAGAAAAAACAAAACAAAAACCAACCACAAACAAATAACAGGCGCAGTGACGCTCAATTTTCCTTGACATTATAGCATCTAATTAATCAAGGTGAAAGTGAACACTGTAGAAAATGTCAAAGAGATTTTTTTTTAATGGGGGGCGGGGGGCGAGAGGGGGGAGGGGGAGGGGGCGGCGTGAGGGGGGGGGGTATCCACAAACACCAGTCCATCCACACTGCCTTGGAAGGGTCAAAGAAATGTCAAAGTATCATTGCCAAGGTTGATCTGTGTGTGTGTGTGTGTGTTCGTTCATGCATGTGTGTGTGTGTGTGTGTGCGTGTGCGTGCGTGTATGTTTGTGTGTGTATGTGTGTGTGTGTGTGTGTGTGTCTGTGTGTGTGTGCGCGCGTGTGTATAATGTGTGTGTGTGTGTGTGTGTGTGTGTGAAATTTGAAAGCGATGTGTTACCTGTCGATTTGTGTGTGTGTGTGTGTGTGTGTTGGAGGGCGGCGGGGAGGGGGGGGGGATGGGGAAGCAGTTCTAGTGGCAGTGGGGTAGCGGTGGCAGTGGGTAGCAGTTCTAGTGGCAGTGGGGTAGCAGTGGGGTAGCGGTGGCAGTGGGTAGCAGTTCTAGTGGCAGTGGGGTAGCAGTGGCAGTGGCGAACACATCAACAATAGGTGATGACACAGTCCTGGTTTGAAAAAATACGTGTGTGTATGAATGAGAGAGAGAGTGTGTGTGTGTGTGTGTGTGTGTCCTTTTGTGTGTTTACTTGGCTGGCTGATTTGTTCTTTTCTTCCACTTTGTTTTTTAGAATAATATTTTCTTGTTCTGAGTGTCCTCCATGAAACTGAGAATCTATTTTCAGTGCAGTCTTACACGCGAAAGCATACTGTTGCAACACAACAAACATCAAAACTATTTGGTCCAGTTTTCACGCTCCCTACATTAGGATAAAGCATTGTGACAATACAATACAATACAATACTCTACATTATATTACATTAGAACGTCGTATCATACTAATTTATGTTACATTATATCATATCATATTTCTGTTTGAATTATGTGCATTGCCTTAATTTCTTTGTTTTCTATTGATTCCGATGTTGAATTTGAAGTCAATGAATTTTGCGGTGTAATCCATCACATGCGAAATACAACAATCAGATGTGTTTCAGTGTCATTTCTGTTGATGTCTTCAAGAACGCCACTGTCATTATCAATATCGTCATTCTCCTTGCTCCCCCTCTTTCTCTTTCCTTTTCCTCTCTCTGATTTTCCACCTAGATTTGCATTGGGAAAAGACAAGAACCCATCTCCGATGACAAAGGATTCTTTTTTTTTTTTCTTTTTTTTTTCTTTTTTTTTTTTAACTAGGATAAAGGGGACTTCCAACGATTTCTCACACATTGTGAGAAATCGATCGTGGGGGCGCCCCCCCCCCCACCCCCACCCCCCACCCCACCCCCTACGATTTCTCGCAATTGAGAGAAAGCGTGGGAGAGGAACAACCACGATTTCTCGCAATCCCACGATTTTTCGCAATCCCACGATTTCTATCAAAGTGAGAGAAATCGTGGGATTGTTAGAAATATGTGGGCTTACATCCCTCGCTCGTTGGGTAGCAGTTCCAGCTGCAGTGTGGTTGCAGTTGTTGTGGCAGTGGGGTAGCAGTTCTAGTGGCAATAAAGTAGCAGTTGTTGTGGCAGTGGGGTAGCAGTGGCAATGGGTTAGCAGTTCTAGTGGCAGTGGGGTAGCAGTTCTAGTGGGTTAGCAGTTCTAGTGGGTTAGCAGTTCTAGTGGCAGTGGGGTAGCAGTGACAGCAGGGTAGCAGTTCCAGTGGCAGTGGGTTAGTAGTTCTAGTGGCAGTGGGGTAGCTGTGGCAGTGGGTGGCAGTGGCAGTGAAGTAGCAGTGGCAGTGGGGTAGCAGTTCTAGTGGCAGTGGGTTAGTAGTTCTAGTGGCAGTAGGGCAGCTGTGGCAATGGGGTAGCAGTGGCATTGGTGTAGCAGTTCTAGTGGCAGTGGGGTACTAGTGGCAGTGAAGTAGCAGTGGCAATAGGGTAGCAGTTCTAGTGGCAGTGGGGTAGCAGTTCTAGTGGCAGTAGGGCAGATGTGGCAATGGGGTAGCAGTGGCAGTGGGGTAGCAATGGCATTGGCGTAGCAGTTCTGGCAGTGGTGTGTGTGTGGCCTTTGAGGTTTGTCTTTAAGGTGTCCTTGAAGCGCTTGCAGGGTCTTCCAAGTTCACGGTGGCCTTCCTTCAGCTGGCCATACAAAAGCATCTTCGGGATTCTGCTGTCTGTCATGCGGACAATGTGTCCTGTCCAGCGTAGCTGGCACTGGATCAGCAGGCTTTCGATGCTGGGCAGGCTGCTCCTCTCTTATAATGATAGTAATGATAATGATAATAACAATAAATGAACTGATTTCCGATTTCATAAGGGAGAGAAGGGAAGGAATTGTGGAATGTTCTTTGTTATAGAACATTAGTAATATTTGTATTTGTATTTCTTTTTATCACAACAGATTTCTCTGTGTGAAATTCGGGCTGCTCTCCCCAGGGAGAGCGCGTCGCTACACTACAGCGCCACCCATTTTTTCGTATTTTTTCCTGCATGCAGTTTTATTTGTTTTTCCTATCGAAGTGGATTTTTTCTACAGAATTTTGCCAGGAACAACCCTTTTGTTGCCGTGGGTTCTTTTACGTGCGCTAAGTGCATGCTGCACACGGGACCTCGGTTTATCGTCTCATTCGAATGACTAGCGTCCAGACCACCACTCAAGGTCTAGTGGAGGAAGAGAAAATATCGGCGGCTGAACCGTGGTTCGAACCAGCGTGCACAGATTCTCTCGCTTCTTAGGCGGACGCGTTACCTCTAGGCCATCATTCTACTTGTGCATGAAAAATAAAAATAAAAAAGCCACCTATGAATAGACGCAGTGAAACATCTGTCAAAAACAAACAAACAAACAAAAAACAGCAAAAACAAAACAAACAAAAAAGGCACAAAAAGAGCACCTTGGTGATACACTTACTTCTTCTTTTTCTCCCTTCTTTCCCAAACCCTATTCCTCCTCCCCCCGCCCCCCGATCTTCCCTCAACCAACTCCCCGAAAACAGGAGTATGGCTGCCTACATGGCGGGGTAAAAACGGTTATACACGTATAAACCCACACGTGTACGTACGAGTGAACGTGAGAGTTGCAGCCTACGAACGAAGAAGAAGAAGAGGAAGAAGAAGTAGAGTCCCTCAACCATCAAACTCCGACAGGTCCACGGCGTACATCTACCTCTAACCCCCCCTACCCCTTCCCCCCCCCCCGCACCCCCCCCACACACACACACCCCGCCCCACCCCCAGAACCCTAGCTTCTACATTTCACTCACGGGATGAGAAGGGATGGGAGAGTCGGGAGTGAAAAAAACAAAGCAAACAGAAACACAAAGCACGATCACAGTGTATTCTTCCAATCTGTCGGAGCGAATTGATCGCATGTGGAATGAGCGTCTCCCAAAGGACATGCTTTTTTATTCAATCTAATTTTTTTTTTAAACTGTTCCTGGTTTGGTACTCGCTGGGAGCTGTATTATCAATGCAATGGGAAAACACTTACAGCTTCGTCTTTTGTGAAGGACAATGACTCTCAAACTAGACGGCAAAACTGCACTGGCTCTTAGTGCTGCAGCCTTGGGGGCAGGGAACCATCGCCAACGCCGACTGTCCTAAAATCCTCTTGGCCGAGAGAGTGGGGGATGTAACTTGGGCAGGACACTCTCCACTGTAATCAGTTTCTTGCCCAGTTAGTCGGGACGGCAGTTTGCCTCCTCTGCTGTTCTGATGGTCATAGTCGGACACGACTGACTATCATGCATGCTCGCTGGCACCACATCCAGTCTGACAATTGATCACCCGGCCGCTTCAGTTGGTTCTGATGCTACCTTCATGATTATCAGCACCAAATACTGGTCTTTTTAAAACCTTTCTATAAGCACTCTCAGCTTCCTTGTTCTCCAACACCACCCATGTCAGCTCACTCTGAATGTATGTGGAGTGGGAAAGGGAGAGTGTGTGTATGGGGGCCGGGGGTGGGGTGTGGGGGAGGTGAGAAAGAGTGGTCACGAATGTTTTATGTAACTTGTAATATTTTTTTTTTCGTGTAAAGCACCCTTGTTGTTGGTGATGAAGACGTTTCATGGTGGGTGCATTCGGTTCTGACCCCGCACAAGAACTGAAGCGTCAGTGATGCGACTGATATTCTTCGTTGTGAATTCTCTTCCATCACCATGTTCAAAGATGTCAAATGGGTTGCTTGTGTCAAAGAAAAACGATGAATGAATAAATAAAACGAATGGCAAAAGGAACGCCCAGAATGTATTTGATCTTGGAGCCGTGTGATGGGTTTATCAAGGCTGTGCCAGTCTCCAGCGTTTCCAACTGGTTTCTAAAGTTTCGCGAACTCTCTCTGTCTCTGTCTGTCTGTCTGTCTGTCTGTCTGTCTCTCTCTCTTTGTCTGTCTTTCTCTGTATCTCTCTCTCTCTCTTTCCGTGTCTGTCTCTCTATCTGCATGTTTCTCTGTCTGCCTCTCTCTCTCTCTCTCTCCCTCTCTCTCTCCCCCTCCCACCTCTCTCTCTCTCTCTCCTTCCCCCTCTCTCTCTTCCCCTCCCTTCCCCCCTCTCTCTCCCTTCCCCCTCTCCCTCTCTCAAATTCCGGCACTCGTTAGACTTCTCGAAGCCTCAAATCTCTACCGCCCTGGGGTCAAAACAGAAAAACAAAACAAAAAAACCCCCCCAACCCATCAGCAACCTAGTTCTTAAGATTCCACCACTACCACCACTATCCCCTCCCCCCTAAGCACCTCCCCACCCTCACCCCCGGCCAACCTTCCCCCCCCCCAACCCCCGCAACCCACCCACCCTCCTTCCGGCGTGCTCAGTCCCCCACGCCCCCTTTTCCCTCACCCCTCACCACACCCCTACCACCCCACACCCCACCCATCACTTCCGGGTCTCCACTCTTCCTGCCTTGCAGCATGTAACTTGGGTTTGCAGTGTTGAAGAAGACAGTGTTGGGGGGGCAACAGCGATCCGAAATCATCATCACGAACTGGGTTATGACGGCCAATAACGAGGCAGTGTTTTGAACTAGGAGTGAATCGCATCTTCTTTCTGCGTTAGACAGCATTGATCCCCCCCCCTCCCGGAGACTGTTTCCTGCCTAGCCTAGCCTAGCCTGCCTAGCCTGTGCTCGGGCATTGGGAAATAATCACAAGGGGGTGGGCACAATGCATCGGAAGCTGCAGCTGGCTACTAATCATGGTGACCGTTGCTGACGTGATGATTATCATCAACAACAACAAAAAAAAGAAAAAAAAAAGAAAAAGAAAAAGAAAAGAAAAGAAAAAGAAAAAAGGGGGGTATCCTGATGATTGTCATGACTGTCATCAAGCCGTCAATGGTGTTCCTGACTTTTCAACCCTTCACCCTCCCTCCCTGTGCTGGTGCAACGAAACTGCTTGTTGAGAAAAAAAAAACCCACACCAATTCAATGTTTGTTTGTTTGTTTATCTCTCTCTCTCTCTCTCTCTCTCTCTCTCTCTCTCTCTCTCTCTCTTTCTCTCTCTCTCTCTCTCTCTATATATATATATTCATTTATCTATTCATTCGTTCAGTCGTTCATATCAGTTGTTCATTCATTCCATTCATTCATTCATTCATTCATTCATTCGTTCGTTCATTCATTCATTTATTCATTTATTTGTTTATTTATCTATTTCTCTTTTTTTTTGCGTTGCGTCTTGGATGTGTTAGGTGTTCGTTGGCAATGTTTGTTTTTGCATTCAATTTTGTGTATTGTAATAACTTTGTTGATGTTCGGATTAGTTTGTTTGTTTGTTTCTTCGCTTTTCTCTGGCGAGGAAAAAAAAATTGATGGGTTGGTCTACGTTAGAGGTATGTCTTTGATTTAAGTGCATGGACGTGACTATGCTCGTGCCCAGTTTATTTCCGGGTCCAACGGGGTCGGTTTGAATGTGAATGGGACGGGACCTACCTTCTCACACAGAGTCAGAATCAGGAACTTGAAAGGTTAAATAAAGCTTTATTACACGACAAACAATTGCAAATACAAACAAATACCAATAAAGAAAACCCCCAGACAAAAAGTATACTGTCAAACTATGGCATACAGCCCTCATGCAATCAAAGCACACACATGCACGCGCACACACACATACACACACACATACTCATGATCACACACACACACACACACACACACACACACACACACACACACACACACACAAACTTGGATCCCGAGTGATGACTAATGATGAAAGTCGATGTCCCTTCTGGGAACGTGAGGGAAAGAAGGGGAGGGGACAAACACAAATCTTGACCTCTCCCACCTACCCCTACCGCAAACGGTGAGCGGCACTGTTGAGGGGGCTGGCGGAAAAGCTGGAGTGATGAAGTGCGACACAAGATGATAAACGACGATGCTGCGACGAGGGACGATGAGGGACGACGATGAGAAGATGGACGCATGGGTGATGTTCGGGAAGGGTCAAAGGACGCAACTGGGCTGGGAACAAGGGAATGGCTGATGTGAATGGCTGAGTTCCAGTCAACAGTTGTACAAAGATAAGGGGGAGGGATGAGGGGGGGGGGGGGAGAGGTCTGACCAATTTCAAATGTATACTGACGCGAAAAACAATGATGTAGGTGGTCGGGTAAAGGGAGGGGGGAGGAGAGGTAAGAGGTAGAAGGAGTGTGTTAGAAATGGATGATGGATTGGTCAAAGCGATGGACTTTCAATCTAGGGGTCCCGGGTTCGAATCCTGGACACGGCACATGGTGGGTAAAGGGTGGGGAGGTGGTTGTGTTTTTTTTCACCCGATTTCCCAGGTCAGTCAACAGATGTGCAGACCTGTTAGTGCCTGAACCCACATCGTGTATATACCCATGCAGAAGATCAAAATACACGCACGTTAAAGATCCCGTAATCCATGTTAGCGTTCGGTGGGTTACGGAAACAAGAATATACCCGACATGCACTCTCTCTCTCCCCCCCCCCCTCCCCCGTTCCCCCCATACCCTCCTCACCGAAAGCAGACTATAACTGCCTGCATGGCGGAGGTAACAACGGCCATACACGTTAAAGCCCACTAGTGAATTCAAGTGGACTTTAAAGACACAGCCCACGAACGAAGAAGAAGAAGCAGATGGAGAAGTAGATGATGATTATGATGAAGTTGATTGTGTAGAAGACGACGAAGAAGAAGAAATGGATGATACTGAGGGGGTGGGGGTGAGAAATGGGGAGGGGGGTAGAAATGGACGATCATGACGGGGGGGAGGGGCGACGGGGGACGGGGGGGGTAGAAATGGACGATCATGAGGGGGGAGGGGAGGGGGGTAGAAATGGACGATCATGAGGGAGGGGAGGGTCGACGGGGGACGGGGGGGTAGAAATGGAAGATCATGAGGGGGGAAAGGAGGGGGGTAGAAATGGACGATCATGAGGGGGGGAGGGGCGACGGGGGACGGGGGGGTAGAAATGGAAGATCATGAGGGGGGAAGGGAGGGGGGTAGAAATGGACGATCATGAGGGGGGAGGGGAGGGGGGTAGAAATGGACGATCATGAGGGGTGAGGGGAGGGGGGTAGAAATGGACGATCATGAGGGGGGGGCGACGGGGGGCAGGGGGGGGGGGTAGAAATGGAAGATCATGAGGGGGGAAGGGAGGGGGGTAGAAATGGACGATCATGAGGGGGGAGGGGCGAAGAGGGGGGGGGGCGTAGAAATGGACGATCATGAGGGGGGGGCGACGGGGGGCGGGGGGGGTAGAAATGGACGATCATGAGGGGGGGGCGACGGGGGGCGGGGGGGGGGGGTAGAAATGGAAGATCATGAGGGGGGGGCGACGGGGGCCGGAGGGGGGGGGGGTAGAAATGGAAGATCATGAGGGGGGAAGGGAGGGGGTAGAAATGGACGATCATGAGGGGGGAGGGGAGGGGGTAGAAATGGACGATCATGGGGGGGAGGGGAGGGGGTAGAAATGGACGATCATGGGGGGGGAGGGGAGGGGGTAGAAATGGACGATCATGGGGGGGGGGGCGACGGGGGCCGGAGGGGGGGGGGTAGAAATGGAAGATCATGAGGGGGGAAAGGAGGGGGTAGAAATGGACGATCATGAGGGGGGAGGGGAGGGGGGTAGAAATGGACGATCATGAGGGGGGAGGGGAGGGGGTAGAAATGGACGATCATGGGGGGGGAGGGGAGGGGGTAGAAATGGACGATCATGGGGGGGGGGCGACGGGGGGAGAAATGGACGATCATGAGGGGGGAGGGAAGGGGGGTAGAAATGGACGATCATGATGGGGGAGGGGATGGGGGGGTAGAAATGGACGATAGTGAGTGGGGGGGGGGGGGGAGGGAGAGAAAAGGGAAGGGGGTGGGGGGTGGAGAGGGAGCAGCAGGGCAGGAACTTGGCGTGTTTTCTTTCCAATTAGTCGGAGCGTTCCTTAATTCAAAAAGACGTGATTGTTCGCCTGCTGGCTATGACTTCCTGGAATCACATCCACCCTGTCTGTTGATTACCAGAACCGTTCAGTCGGTCCGAGGCTGCCTCCATCGGCAAGTACTGATGCCGGGTATTTGAAGACTATTCTTTCTTTTTCTTTTTCTTTTTTTTCTCTTTTTTTTTTCTTGGTGCTGTCAGCCAGGCCTTAGCCATTGAAATGATTCTTAGAACTGATAACCTTCGAGCCTAGTTCTCTTCCATCAACTTGATCAGGAATGACAGAATGGACTTTGTTGTTATCGGAAAGGGGTTAGAAATATATTATTTTGAATATGCATCATTTTTATATTGTATATATATACATATATATATATATGTGTGTGTGTGTGTGTGTGTGTGTGTGTGTGCATGCGTGCGTGCGTGTGTGTGTGTGTTTGTGTGTGTGTGTGTGCGTGTAAAAACATATAGCACACCTATCTTTGAGGTGGAAGACCACTTTCCAAATGTTACAAAAGCTTCAAACATGTCGAGCCAGTTTTGAAGTTTTATGGGGAAAAAAAAATGCCACGATGAGATTGTAAAACCATTACTGACGCTGGTAACTGTTAACTGCAATTGTCATCCCAGCAGACAATCCACACAAACGTAATGTTTAGCATTTTGATAACTCTGTATCTTGAAAAGAAACAGTCAGTAAACATCTTTGCTTGTCTTCCCTTTCATGCGAAGTGTGGGCTTTTAGCCTTGTTTGTGGTCGTTTTTACCTTCGCCGTTTCGGCAGCCAGATGTCCTACTCCCTTTCTCCAGGCATGTGCCTGCTACGTTTGTTCATGATTTCGTCAGTTACCGATCGACATGGATTAGGGGATCTGTAACGTACTTATTATTTTCATATTTTTGCATTTGTATACACACGCATGGGGGGTAAAGCAGTAGCAGGTTTGCACAAATATTGAGATCGAAAACAACAACAACAACAACAACATAAATGATAGATAGATAGATAGGCAGATAGATAGATAGATAGGTATAGATAGATAGATGGATAGATAGACGGATAGATAAACAGACAGACAGACAGACAGATAGATAGATAGATAGATGGATGGATGGATGGATGGATGGATAGATAGATAGATAGATAGATAGATAGGTGTGCACACTTGCCCTGGCAGGTTCCCATTTCGGTATCGAACCTAGGACCCTTACACTGAAAGTCCAACATTGTGGCCACAAGTTTTGTTTGTTTGACTGCTGTTGATGTCGCATTTATTGTTGTTGCTGCCGCTACTGTTTAACAAAATCAATCGTCTACACATGCCTGGATTCCAGCTTTATTCAGACTTACCAATCTGCATTGAACGAGATTTATGTTGGCAGCCGATTGGACCAGGAGGAAGAAATACCCATTCTTTGGGTGTACGTCCTGTGTACCTTTCTGATATGATATGATAGAATAGAATAGAATATGTCTTTATTACCAAGTGTACCGGGGTCACAAGGAACATTGTGACACACAGTCTGCCAGATCTTCGCGAATGAAAGTTTGATGCCTATTTCACCTTGCGTCTCAAAATTATCCCCCTTTTTGTTCTTGTTTTTGTCGTTATTACATTGGTTGGGGTTTTTTTTTCTTAATAGCCTATCTGTAATTCAAGTTTTCTCCCGTTTCAAGGGGTTTTGTATTCGATTGTTTCGTTACATCTCTCCAGTGTTTGTCTTCCTTATTCAACGTTGTTTTCAGTCTCTCGTGTCTTTTTTTTTTTCATACTGTACGTAACTGATGTCTTTTTGTTTCGCTTACGCTATCAGCGATAATATGTAAGAACTATCGATATAAGTGTGTGCAGCAACATATAACGACCCTGGAATTTTTGGTATTTGTCTTACATTTTCACTTGCTTGTAGGAAGTGCCACTCACGCTGTGTTTACACCTTTAGGGTGGATTCCCAAAGACCCGAAAGAACATTATGTCAAAAACAGGGTACGAATAACTCATACGAAACACGCATGCGAATAGAAAAAAATAAAATAAAATAACCGTCCACCCATAGACGCAAATCACTCAGCAGTTTTGACTGAAACCAAAACGCCGCGATAATCAAAGCATGCATTCTATATTGTCGAAAATGGGATAATTTTGAATGCTGTCCTCTTACCGAGGAAAAAGAAAGAAAATTTCTGTCATCTCAGCCGTTTAATCATGTTTGTGTCTGTGCGTGTGTGTTAGTGTGAGTGTTGGAGTGTAACAGTTGTGGTATTGATAGTATGTTACTTTGTGAGTTTTATGCATTGTGTTTTATTATAATATTAATATTATATTTTGTTTAATGTTTCTACTACTTTTTATATGCTTTCTTGTTTCATTTTAGGTACTGGACTGTAAAGCGCTTAGAGCTTGCTTATTCTTGTATTAAGCACTATTTAAAAATATATTATTATTAAAAATATTTTTTTAAATAAAATATTATTATATTAAAGAGCCATAAAGCGAAGAGGAAGCACCGAATTTGGGTGAACAACATTTTGAAGCCCAGGAAGTAGCATGGCGCTTTTTGAGCCTGATCAAATAATTTGGTTTTGATGGACTTCTCTCCAAGAAATAACTTGGATTACAAGGAAGTCGTTTGGAACTGGTTGAGACGGAGACGGACACTGCCTCAGTCAAGAAGTGACCTGCTCTAAGATTGGTAAAATTTGCATGCGAAGATAAGTTTCGCTCCTACGTGCGAAAGAAAAGTTTCGCCGTGAAGTTCTTGCGATGTTTGTGCGAAATTCAGGTCTGTGAAGTAACGCTATGTCAAAACGGTTTTTTGTTGTTTTTTTTGTTTGTTTGTTTGTTTGTTTGTTTGTTTTGTTTTTTTTTGGAGGGGGGGTCTTATGGAATTTCACCTTAATGATGTCATTTGCAAGTTATGTGTGTGATCTGTAAATGGCGAGGGACTAAGCCTCCACCCGCTTTTCAATTTCTCCTCTGTTATTAAGGGTGGTCTCTGCCCTTATTAAAGACAATCGCTTCGGTATCCGATTAGAAAAAAGAAAGTGCTAATGCTATTGCTTTCGTCGATAACTGATAATACAGAGACTTAAAAACAACAAAGATGACTTTGCTGAAATCAACAGGTTGTTCTCAAATTTTGTTCTGAAATCGTCACAAACACTACATCATTATCTTGCTCTGGCACTAATGATATTTCCACAGATGGTGATTGTTGACTTTGATGTCAACACTTAACTTCCAGTCATCTGCATCTGAAATACGTAGTCGTTCGTTTTGGGGGTTGAATTGTTTTCATCATCAAAAGACTCAGGACCAGATCTAATGGGACCATAAAGTCCTTGATGTTAACGAATAGAGTCTGTCGTTCATTGTGTTAAACACCGAAAACCCCGTTCGTGTTTTCAGTCGTGTAAAATGAGACTATTCTTCAGTCAGATTTCACATTTGCTCTTCAACGATTCTGTTTAATAGAGTTGAAACACACACACACACACACACACTCTCTCTCTCTCTCTCTCTCTCTCTCTCTCTCTCTCTCTCTCTCTCTCACACACACACACACACTCTCTCTCTCTCTCTCTGTCTCACACTCTCTCTCTCTCTCTCTCTCTCTCTCACACACACACTTCTAGCCCCAACAATAACCTTGAATACCAGGATCTGGTCTATCGATGAAGTGAGTGAACTTTTCTGTTGGGGGACAAAGGGAAAAAGTCCGCAACACGGTATCGTTGAACGTTCTTGCTGCGCAATGCTTTCAGAGATAGGAACGTCGAGTGCAGGTGCAAAACGAAATCTGACCTCTCCCACTGGGAGGACGAGAAGGGGCTGGATAAAAAATAAAATGAAATGATCTTTTTTTTCAAAGAGAGAGAGAGAGAGAGAGAACGAACGAACGAACGAACGAATGAACAAACGAACGAGCGAATCTTTTTTTAATGGGGGAAGTGGAATAAGCATGCGTATGTTTGTTTTTTTGTGGTTTTTTTGTTTGTTTGTTTGTTTTGTTTTTTTTTACATCCAGCCCATAGGGCAAAGAGAAATTAAATAAAAATATTCACAAGATAACAAAAGGTCATAGAACTACATACATTACATTCAAATACACTCAAAGAGAGAGAGAGAGAGAGAGAGAGATTAATTTCTTTCCTTTTTTCTCTCCCCTACCTCCCTCCACACATCCAATCATTCAGTTCTCTCTCCCCATGAGCCAGACGTACGGCTGAACGGTGGCCTAGTGGTAATGCACCCCCGACTAGGAATCGAGTGTCCACGGCTTCTCCTCCTCCTCCTCCTCCTCCTCCTCCTTCTTCTTCTTCTTCTTCTTCTTCTTTTCTTCTTCTTCTTCTCCTCCTCCTCCTCCTCCTCCTCCTCCTTCTTCTTCTTCTTCTTTTCTTCTTCTTCTTCTTCTTCTTTTCTTCTTCTTCTTCTTCTTCTCGTCCTCGTCCTCCTCCTCCTTCTTCTTCTTCCCTCGTGGGCTGCAACTCCCACGTCCACTCGTATGTACACGAATGGGCCCTTACGTGTATGACCGTTTTCACCCCGCCATGTAGGCAGCCGTATTCCGTTTTCGGGGGTATCCACGAGTTCGGATCCATATATATATATATATATATATATGTATGTATATATAAAATAAAATATGTATATATATATATATATATATATATATATACCAGCCGGGATTTTTACTCCTCCTGCTCTCTCTCTCTCTCTCTCTCTCTCTCTCTCTCTGTCTCTCCCACACCCACCACCCCACAAGCTCCTTCTCACACACCGCACTCCTGACACTAGTCCTTGAGTGGTTGTCCACCCCCCAAAAAACGGAGCATGGCTGCCTACATGGCGGGGTAAAAACGGTTATACACGTAAAAGCCCACTCGTGTGCATACGAGTGAACGTGGGAGTTGCAGCCCACTAACGAAGAAGAAGAAGAAGAAAAGGAGGAGGAAGAAGAAGAAGAAGAAGAGTGGTTGTCCGGGTGAAAGTCATTCGGTATGAGACGATAAAGCGAGGTCCCATGTGGACATGGCATGCACATGGCCTACTTAAGTAAAAGAACTCATAGCGCAACGAAAGGGTTGTGTTCCAAACAAAATTCAGTTTAAAAAAAATGAAAATAAACAACAAACAAAAAAAACACGTCGACTTTGATTATGAAACAGATGATATTTGTAGAGAGGAAAAGAAAAAGAAAGGGGGGGTGAGTGTGGGGGGGCGGAAGTGGGGGAGGGGTTGGGGGAGGGAGGAGGCGACGCGCTCTTCCCTGAAGAGAGAGTGGCACGAATTTCACACAGAGAAAACTTTACAATACAATACAATACAATACAGTGCGTTGTCCGGCCTCTATCTTCTTCCCACTGTTTCTCTTGCCCACGAGAGAGAGAGAGAGAGAGAGAACTCAGAACTCAAAACGTTTTTATTCAAGGATTAAGATTTTAGACATAGCCTATTCTTCCGATATGCCCTTGCTATTCTACATCTGTTACAAATAGCACAGACATATATGAGAGAGAATGAATGAATGAATGAATGAATGAATGGTTTATTCATTTATAGGCCATTGCCCCTTATGAAAGGGTGTCACAATTTCTTCATAGACATTGCATCGTGCATTGAAAAATGACATTCGTTCAGATAACATAAATATATCATACCTTAATTTTAAGTAATATTTATGTCCTCACCTTAGTAATACATAATACACATCATGATACATATTGTATTCAATTGACATTTATACACCTAAATGATATATGATATACGTTAAATAATAACTCTTACATGCGTGGCTAATAACACTCAGTTACGTTATACACATCGTCCGTATGTAGTCGTTACTGGATACACTAAGACATAAGAACAGATCGGAGCTTAAACGATTTATACAGATAAATTGAAAGGTTTCTAATAGTTTGTTCATGCGCTGATGCCATAAGTAACGACAGTCTAAACTGACTTAAGAACAAAATGCACCTCATTTTCTTTCTCCATCTGGCAAAGTGGACATAATAAGTCAGCCTCGTTGTGCATTCTATAACGAGAGAGAGAGAGAGAGAGAGAGAGAGAGAGAGAGAGAGAGAGAGAGAGAGAGTGAGAGAGTTAAATGCATGCTGCAAGCACCTTTAGTCGGGAATTAACTTCTAGAGTTCAAACCAGTGTTAAGGGGGCGTTTCATGTCATTACAAGTTGGAAGCCATAGCTCATTGTGTTCTTGTTAGTTTGAAACGAACTGCTCTATCTTTGAAATGAACTGTTCTGTGTTTGAAATGAACTGTTCTGTGTGTGTGTGTGTGTGTTGTGTGTGTGTGTTTTTTTACTAAGTATGAAGCGATGTTGTTCTTGTTAGTTTGAAAGTGAACGTCTCTAATGTATTGCCACTGCTACTACTCTTCGTTCAAGGCTATTCGTTTTTGTTTTTGTTTTTTTTGTTTTGTTTTTGTTTTGTTTTTTGTTGTTTTTTTGTTTTGTTTTTGTTTTGTTTTTTTTGTTTTGTTTTGTTTTTGTTTTTTTTGTTTTGTTTTTGTTTTTGTTTTTTTTGTTTTGTTTTTGTTTTTGTTTTTTTTGTTTTGTTTTTGTTTTGTTTTTTGTTGTTTTTTTGTTTTTTGTTTTTGGGTGTGTTTTTTTTTTAGGGGAGGGGTGGGAGGAAAATATTTTCCTGGGTATAAGTCGTGAGGTGGACAATCGATTTTTTTCTTCGTCTCTATCTCTGTTTTTGTTTTGTTTTGTTTTTTTGTTAGTTTGTTGTTGTTTTTTAATCTAACTCTATGTGTTTTGTCTGTCTGTCTGTCTGTCTGTCTGTCTGTCTCACACACACACACACACACACACACACACACACTCACTCACTCACTCTCTGGTGTAAAATAAAAACAACAAATTTTCATTCTTTGATTGATCATTAGTCTGCAGTAACGACACTTGCAAACAGCGATAGAGGGGAAAAAATGAAAAGGAAAGAAAAAGAATACTGTTGACCTCGTGTGTGTGTGTGTGTGTGTGTGTGTGTGTGTGTGTGTGTGTGTGTGCTTGCACGCGCACGTGCGTTCGTGTGGGTGGGTGGGTGGGGAGTGTTTAAGAAAGAGAGAAAGAGAGAGAGGGAGAGATAGGAGGATATTTGTGTGTCAATGCCTGTAGCTTTCTGTCTTTCTCAATGCCAACACTTTTTTTCCCCCTCTTGCAAGAAGTCACACCATTTTTGACTCACTTGTGTAAACAAAGTGAGTCTATGTTTTAACCCGGTGTTCGGTTGTCTGTGTGTGTGTGTGTGTGTGTCCGTGTGTCTGTGTGTCCGTGGTAAACTTTAACATTGACATTTTCTCTGCAAATACTTTGTCAGTTGACACCAAATTTGGCATAAAAATAGGGAAAATTCAGTTCTTTCCAGTCATCTTGTTTAAAACAATATTGCACCTCTGGGGTGGGCACAAAAAAAATAAAAAATGAAGCCTAATTATATGCAAACTGCATTTACTGTTACATTTATATTTTTTGTATTCTCTAAACTTGGCACTTTGATCTGATATTCTGACCCAACAACAAGAGCAGTCATTATTATCATTTTTTTGTTCAAACGGGAACTTCTTTTGCTAAGCATGGAATTTTTATTTATTTTGCAAACGTTTTTGGTGCAGATAGTAAAAAAAAAAGGGAAATTACTCTGTAATTAATGCAAGGGGACATAATTTATCACAAGTGAGTCTTGAAGGCCTTGCTTCTCTTGTTTTTATTAAAACTACCGAACCTATACTACCCTCCTCCTTCTTCGGTGGAGCAAACCAACACCCAATCCATTCAGTTCAGGGTTGGTTGATGGCGGTGTAAATGGCGCGTGTGTCTTGGGGCGAAGCCGAGAAACGTGGCAAGGGATGGGAGGAGTGCGGATTGGGTGGGGAGGAGGTAGTTGAGGGGGCGGGGGGGAGGGTGAAGCCAGCGAGTGGTGGTGAATGATAGGGTAGGTGAGAGTAGGGGCGAGAGGGTGGGGTGGTGTGGTGTGGGGATGACGCCAGCGAGTGGGGGGGGGGGGTATGGGGAATGGATAGGGTAGGTGAGGGTAGGGGTGAGGGGGTGGGATGGGTGGAGGGGGTATGACGCCAGCGAGTGGAAAGGGTGATTTTATTATCATTATTATTATTATTATTATTATTATTATTATATTTATATAGCGCTGAATCTTGTGCAGAGACAAATCAAAGCGCTTTCGCACCAGTCATTCAAACACATGCATAACTCTAAAACTGGAGGGAAAAAACACCCAAAAAACCTGAAGACAAGGAAGAGGCAGGGAAGGGAGGCTATTTTGGGAAGAGGTGAGTTTTAAGGCCAGACTTGAAAGAGCTGAGTGTGGAGACCTGACGAAGCGAAAGAGGAAGTTCGTTCCAATTACAAGGTCCAGAGACAAAGAAAGAACGGCGGCCAT
>NC_134881.1:24230372-24232872 GCF_041734735.1 Babylonia areolata
CTAAAGAGACTCTATACGGGGAGAGTCCGACCTGTAGTTGAGTACGGGACATCAGCATGGGCATCAGCTGCAAAGTCTAACCTCGACCATCTCAACAAGATACAGAACCAAGCTCAGCGTGTCATAACTGGCACCATGAGATCCACCCCAATCCTGAAAATGGAGGAGACCACTGAGCTACAGTCACTGGAGGACAGAAGGGTCACAAAGATCCTCATACAGGCAGCAAAATTAAACGCCTTGAAAACCATCCAATGAACAACAGAATGAGCAGACCCACCAAGAGCCGGCTGAAAAGAGGCAGCTTCATCCACCAGTCAAGACGCCTTGAAAGGCAAACCCCAGTCATGATGGAACACGAAGCAAAGCCTATTCCAGCAAATGTCACCCACCCATCTTGGAAGAGGCAGGTGTTCCCAACAGTCGTCACCAGCATTCCCGGAGTGGAGAAGAGAGGAATACAGACACCCAAAGGAAGGCCCTGGCCATGGAGTTCATCTGCAACCAGTACCCCCAGGAAGATGGCTCCGCCACAGAAGCAACGAGGGATGGTGGAGCTGGAATCTTCCTCCGATACAAAGACGGAGATGAAGAAATTGCAATCCCAACAGGAAAATACTGCACCAACTTCCGAGCTGAGCGAGAAGGCCTCTGTAAGGCAGCCACAACAGTCTCGCAGAACTCCACAAGGACAACAGGGCAGGTGGTGGTGTTCTCAGACGCTCTCTCCGTACTCCAAGCCCTCAAGAACTCCCGCTACAAAGAACAGAACCATCTCACTTCAGCCCTTGTTGCCCTGAGTGCCAGAGTGGAGAAAGTGGTGATACAATGGGTACCAGCATACTGTGGCATCAGAGGCAACGAAAAAGCGGACATTCTGGCAAAAAACGGTGCACAGAAGGAGCAGGTAAACAAACTGGTGTCATACGATGAAATCAAGACAATCATCAAGGCACAGCAAGGAATAAAGTGGCGCTTCCAGCACCCCAAATATAATCCAGAAGACAGATACCATTTGCTGGAACGACGGGAACAGGTCAAGATCTTCCGCCTGAGGACTGGACACAACCGCCTGCTCCACCACATAAACACAAAATTTGGCATTGGACAGAGTGGAGAGTGCCCTTGTGGTGAAGGACCAATGACAACCGACCACATCCTTCAAAACTGTAGGACGCATGCAGCATCCAGGAGGTGAAGTACTGGCCAACACCGACAGCAGTGGAAGCCAAACTGTACGGCAACCTGGAGGAGCTGCGATGGACGGCAGCCTTCATCGAGGACACCGGGCTGCTTATCTAATGGGAGGCGAACGAGGAAGAAGAAGAAGAAACTAATTGGGGAAAAAAAAGTCACTCAAAACGAATAAGGAAAGCATTCATTCAAACTAAGTGGAGAAACCAATCATTCTTACTGAGAAGGAAAAACACTCATTCATACTAAGTAGGGAAAGCACTCAATCATACTAAGAATGCAAAAAAACAATCACATAAAGGAGGGAAAACATTCATTTGTACTAAGTAGGGAAATCATTCAGTCATACTAAGTACCGGAAAAACACCATCACGCCAAGTTAGGAAACATTCATTCACACTAAACAGCACTCATTTATGCTAAGTGTGATAAAAACAATAATGATAATAATAATAATGATATTTATATAGCGCTGACTCTTTTGCAGAGACAAATCAAAGCGCTTTCGCACCAGTCATTCTCACGCACGCATAGGTCTAAAACTGGAGAAACTGAAGACAAGGAAGAGGTAGGGAAGGGAGGCTATTTTGGGAAGAGGTGGGTCTTAAGACCAGACTAGAAAGAGCTGAGTGCGGAGACCTGACGAAGCGAAAGAGGAAGTTCATTTCAATTGAAAATGGAAAAAAAAAGCGTGCTTCGCAAAAAATGAACGGAAATGCCCGAAACAACACACATAACAAAAACAACAGCAGATAATTGACACGGATAAGGGAAGATAATCATACGTATGAAGGAGAAAGTGACAGTAGAAAAGGAAGAAACAAACAAACAAACAAACAAAGGAACAAACAAGTTTGAAAGACGAAGGAGGGTAGGGTGTGGATTCATGGAAGGGAAATAGTAAGAGAAGCAAAAGGTGGGAGTGGAGGGGCGTGGTGTGTGTGTGTGTGTGTGTGTGTGTGTGTGTGTGTGTGTGTGTGTGTGTGTGTGTGTGTGTGTGTGTGTGTGTGTGTGTACGTACGTGTGTGTGTGTGTACGTGTGTGTGCGTGTGTGTGTTGATGTGCGTGTGTGTGTGTGTGTGTGTGTGTGTGTGTGTGTGTTTGTGTGTGCGTGTGTGTACATGCGTGTGTGTGTACGTGTGTGTGTGTGTGTGTGTGTGTGTGTGTGTGTGTACGTGTGTGTACGTGTGTGTGTGTGTGTGTGTGTGTGTGTGTGTGTTTGAGTGCAAATAATGGACTCGAACAAGGGAGACGACAATACGTATTCATGAAGGGGAAAGTGAGAATCGGAAAAGAACGAGAGAAG
>NC_134881.1:24252872-24255372 GCF_041734735.1 Babylonia areolata
CGAAGAGACAGGGACAGAGAGAAAGAAAGAGAGGAAGGGGTGGTGGGAGGGAAAGAGAAATAGAAAGAGAGAGCGAGATTAAATTAAATTAAATTAAAAATATTGCTTAGAGCCCAGCCGACCATGAAGGCCATATCAGGGCTATCCACCATTCAAAGTCTGATCACCGCAGATGGGCCAAACAGGACAGTTTGCCGGTGGATAACTGAATATAAGTTGGAGTTTTAGTATTTAAGCAACATAAATTTAATTCTGTAAAAATATTTTCAAGAAGTAGACCCCGGGCAGATGTTTCTTCACTTCCCCAAAGTGGGGAGAGAGCGAGATGATGATGATGGGAGACAGACAGAGGCAAGAAATAAAACAAAAACAAAGAAAGATAATAATAATAATAATAATAATAATAATAGTATTTCTATAGCGCTGAATCTTGTGCAGAGACAACTCAAAGCGCTGTCACACCAGTCATTCACACGCATGCACAACTCAGGTAGGTTTTAAGGCCAGACTGGAAAGAGCTCAGTGCGGAGACCTGACGATGCGAAAGAGGAAGTTCATTCCAAATGCAAGGTCCAGAGACAGAGAAAGAACGGCGTCCAACAGTCGAGTGTTTGAATCTAGGTATGCGTAAACAGAGTGGATCCGAAGCCGATCGTAGAGAGCGAGATGGGGTGTAGAGGTGAAGGAAGCCACAAAGATAGGAAGGGGCAGATTTGTGAATACATTTATAACATAGAGTGCTGATCTTGTACTTTATATTGCGCGAGACAGTGAGCCAATGGAGATGTTGCAAAAGAGGAGTGATGTGCTTAGAAATTTTCTTTCTGAGGACGAGTCGGGCAGCAGAGTTTTGTATGTGCTGAAGGGACTGAATGGATGAAGCAGGCAAACCAGACAATAGAGAGAGGGGAGAGAAAGGAGAAATGAACTGGAGCAAGACAGAGAAAGCAAGAGAGAGAGAGGGGGAGGGGTGTGGGGGGGTGGGGGAGAGAGTTAGACCGACACGATCACAAGAAATTCTGAGCGAATGAATAGAAGCTGAACTGGCTGTGGTGTGACTGTTTTTATTCAAAGAAAAAAAAATCGGTTATTCAACACAAGGACACCAGAACTTCAAAGGGAAAAAACAACAACAAAAACCAGTCTATTGCTATGCCGTGTCATGTCTTGCATATAATGTATACATAAATACATACATACGTAGATACATACATGTGTGTATGCATGTATGTATGTTGGTCGATAAAAAGGTAGGTATTTAGGTGGGCATGAAGGTGTTTATTTGTGTGCGTATGCGTTAAATCATGCAGTTACCTAATGTGTTCCGATTTATATCCACATACGAATAGGTGTATGAATACTTGGACATGTGTCGTCTTTCTTTTTTTTTAATATTGAAAATGAATATCTAAAAACCACAAGTCAGAGAATGAAATAAAATACGTGGGCTTTCATTCTAAGGGGAACAAAGACGAACAACTTCAAGATAAAAAAAAAATAATGGGAGAGAGTGAGAGAGCAAGGAGGAGAAGGAAAGATAGAGTGGAATGAGAAAGAGAGAGAAGAGGAGTAAGAGAGAGAGAGAGAGGGTGGGGGGATGACGAAGAAGGGAAAATGAAAAGTGCGTGAAAGAGACACAGGGAAAAAAAACCAGCACAAAAAAAGCAATATCAGAACATTCTATTGCCATGGAAACAACAACAACAACAAACAAACAAAAAACCAAAACAAAAAAAACCCAGCAAACACACAGACAGACTCATTCTTTAGACACAACCCCTACTACTACTACTACTACTACTACTACTACTACTACTACTACTACAAATCTGAAACTGAAAACAAACATTCACACCATCCATGCTTGCAGCGATTTTGGAAAAAAAGAAAATTGACAAAGCCATCGCTAAAACGTGCTGACAGACATACTGATTATATATCATGACTCGATACGAATTCACACACCTCCCCCGACAACCACCACCCCCCAAAAATTAAAATAAACAAAACTAAAATAACATACAATGAAATAGAAAAATAAATAAATAAATAAAATGAGATTAAATAAGTGAACAAATAATTTGTTTAGAAAAAATAAAAAAAATCCCATTCCAAATCGTCCCATTCTTAACATCACTAGCCCTGCCGGCTCCGTCCTCTCCTTGACCCACACTCTCCCCTCCCTTCCTCCTCCTCACCCCCCCCCCCCCCGCACCCCCCCCCCCCACACACACACACACACACACACGCACACACTCTCTCCCTTCCCCCTCCTTCCTCCTCACACCCACCCACACTCTCCCCCCCTCCTTCTCACACCCAACCCACACTCTCCCCCCTCCCCCCCCCACACCCCTTCTCCGCACTCTACTCTCCCTTTCTTTTCTTTCTTTTCTTTTTTTTCTTCTTTTATTTATTTATTTATTTTAAAGAAAAAAAGTGAGGTGCAAAATAACGTTCACTTCATCCCAGTCTCCAATTTTGTAAAATAAATTATTTT
>NC_134881.1:24265372-24270372 GCF_041734735.1 Babylonia areolata
CTTGTAAAGAAGCAAAAATTGTTCCCACAGTTAATGTTGCTTTAGGACTTTTATGTGAAATATCAACACATTGATTAACGTTTAATTAACACTTTTATCTGAAACATCTGTCTGAAATATCAACACATTGATGACAGTTTAATTAACACTTTTATCTGAAATATTAACATATTGTTAAGTAGCAGTCAATTTATCATTCTCAGTTGAAAATAAAAACTTATTCTGTTTAGGTGCAGCTATTGTTTTAGGTAATGGACCATCAATCTGCATACATCTATAAAAAAAAATTAAAAAATTACAACAAAAAAATAAAAATAAAAATAAAATTAAAAAAAAATATATATATATATATTGAAGGTCTTGCACTATCTACACATCGCCCAAGTGGCCGTTTTGTCGGGGGGGGAAAAGTAGCCTCCTGAGTGACTTTCTTGTATGCATATCATATTCAGCACGCGGATCACATCGATAGACCACGAGAACACGTCATTCAAAGGTGAAAGGTGGGGAAGGAGGCTGCTAAAATTTCATTCAGACAGTGACTTGTGCAAAAGGCCTCATCACTTACTGCTTGATGTCCGTGGTGTGGCGTATATGGAATTGTCCGAACGCAATCACATCTCCTTGAGCAAGTGAGCTGAACAGAACTGAACCCTCCACCCCCCCTCCCGCCCCCCCTCCCTCCCCCCTCTATGGCCCCCTTCAGAATCAGTTGATTTTTTGCTCAGTTATAAAATTACATGCTGATTGACATTTGGGAGCGGCGACCCGTCTAAAAATATTAACTAGTTAAAATGAGACTGAGAGGGAGAGAGATGGTGCAGGAAAGAGAGAGGGCGAAAGCGGGAAGAGAGAGAGAGAGAGAGAGAGAGAGGGAGGGAGGGGGACAGACAAACAGAGACAGAGAGGGACAAAAACAGATGAGTTCTTCCCTTTCTATCTTTTGCTGATACACTCTGAGGAAAACACAATCTTTGTCAAAAGACTTTTAATGTTGTTAATAAAGAAAGAGCTTCTGTTAGGTCTGAGCTATTTGCGTAGCAGCTGGCATCGGTTTATCAGTTTTTTTCTTGTAATGTTTCAGCATATAAATGTGTGTGTGTGTGTGTGTGTGTGTGTGTGTGTGTGTGTGTGTGTGTGTGTGTGTGTGTGTGTGTGTGTGTGTTCTTTAATTCGATGTCTGTTCATTTTGCGTTATCACAGGCACATATAAACGCACACACACGCGCGCGCGCGCGAGCGCACACACACACACACACACACACACACACATACACACACACACACACACACACGCACGCACGGACACACACACACACAAGAGAGAGAGAGAGAGAGAAACAGACACAGAGAGAAGAGAGACAAAAAGAGACAGAGAGAGTCAGAGACAGACAGACACACAGACAATCACACACACACACACACACACACACACACACACAGAGAGAGAGAGAGAGAGAGAGAGGCAGAGAGACAGAGAGAAGTGCTGACAGTCCTAAAACCTTGACCTTTTTCTCTCTGCTTCACGTCTTTCCTTTATGACTTCCTCCATGTCCCCCGCCTGTCACACGGTGTGGTCGTTCCCCCCTGAATGACGATCTTCCGGTCACGAGACATCACGCTGCGTTGTCATTGGTTGTTTTCTCTTCCTTTCTTTCTTTCTCTTCCTGTTGCGTCACCGCTTTCGGTGATTTTCATCCCTATTCCCCGGACTTAATTTTTGGGGACTTTTGTTGTTGTTGTTTTTTTATATTTCTTTTTTTTTTTTCTTCTTTTATTATCATTGTCTAGATCTTTTATTCTAAATTCTGTTGTTGAATCACGGGTTCTGTTTCTTGTGTCTTTCTGTCTTTCGGTCTGTCTGTCTGTCTGTCTTACCGTCTGTCTCTCCTTTTTTTTCTCCTTCATTTTTTTTCTGTATTTCCTTACATCCTTTTTAACTTTCTTGTTTCTTTCTGTGGTTGTTTTTGTTGTTGTTGTTGTAGTTTTTGCGGTTGTTGTTGTCTTTTGTCTCCATATTTCTAAATAGTTTTGATTCACTGTCTTTTCGTCTGTCTTTATTCTGAAATTCTGTCTCTCTCTGTCTCTATCTCTGTCTCTGTCTCTCTTTCTCTCTCTGTGTCTGTCTGTCTGTATGTATGTCTCTATCTCTCTGTTCTCTCTCTGTCTCACTCTCTCTTCCTCCCTCTCTCACCTTCTCTCTCTCTCTCTCTCTCTCTCTCTGTCTGTATGTATGTCTCTCTCTCTCTGTTCTCTCTCTGTCTCACTCTCTCTTCCTCCCTCTCGCACCTTCTCTCTCTCTCTCTCTCTCTCTCTCTCTCTCTCTGTGTCTGTATGTATGTCTCTCTCTCTCTGTCTCACTCTCTCTTCCTCCCTCTCTCACCTTCTCTCTCTCTCTTCATCTCACTTCACTTCATTTTGCTTGCGCGCACATAAAGCAGCCACTCATGAGAGTGAGACAGAGACATAGAGACAGACAGAGAGAGAGAGAGAGAGACAGAAAGACACAGACAAAGAGACACACGAAGAGAGAGAGGGGAGGGAAGAGAGAGAGGGGGTGAAAGAGAGTGAGAGAGAGAGAGTGTGTGTAAGTCGGCCGAAGTGCTAATATCTTCACCGTTGGAAAATAAAGATTCATTCATTCATTCATTCATTCTCTCACTCTTTCTCTTCCTGTTATGTCATGGCGTTTGGTGATTTCCATCCTTAACCCCTGGATTTTTTTTTTTAATATCTCTATGATGTTGTTGGGTTTTTTTCTTTTCATATCATTGTCTAGATCTTTTATTCTAAATTCTGTTGTTGTCGTAACACTGTGTTTTCCTCTTTCTGTCTGTTTGTTTCTCTGTATGTCTGTCTGTTTCAGTCTACTCCATCTCTGTCAGTCTGTTTTATCTGTATTTAGTCTCTCCTTTTCCCCCCCTTCATTTTTCCGTATTTCCTTGCTTCCTTTTAATCTTCTCTTTTCTTTGCTTTCTCTTTTATTTTCTTCCTGTCTGTTACTTTTAGATATATATCTGTATCTTATGTGTGAGAGGTTTGACGCTGAAATGATTAGGGGCTAAAGTGTTGGGGTTTTTTTTCTCTCTCTTTTTCTCTCTCTTCCTCTGTCTGAGTGTGTGTCTCTGTCTGTCTGTCTGTCTGTCTGTTTCTGTCTTTCCCTCCCTCTCCCCCTCTCTCTCTCTCTCTCTCTCTCTCTCTCTCTCTCTCTCTCTCTCTCTCTTCATTTCATTTCATTTCGCTTGCGCGCGCATAAAACAGTAACTCATGAGACAGAGAGAGGGAGGGAAGAGAGAGAGAGACAGACAGACAGAGACAGAGAGTCAAAGATACATAGAGATAGAGACAGAGACGAACAGACAGAGTAAGAGACACAGAGAGACAGAGAGAGAGAGACACAGAGAAAGACAGAGACAAAAACACACAGAGAGAGAGAGATGAGAGACAGAGACAGACAGAGAGAGAGACAGAGACAAAAACACAGAGAGAGAGAAGAGAGAGAGAGAGGAGAGAGACAGACAGACAGACAAAGACAGACACAGAGAGAGAGAGAGAGAGGAGAGAGAGACAGACAGACAGAGATAGACAGAGACAAAGACATACACAGAGTGAGAGAGAGGGGGAGAGAGAGACACAGAGACAGAGAGAGAGAGAGAGGCTGACAATCCAAAAGCCCTAGCCCAAGAAACTCCCTCCTCCGCACATCTCTTTGCTGATTTCCTCCATGTCCCCCACCTGACAAACGGCGTGGTCGTTCCCCTCTGAATTACGATCTTCCGGTCACGAGACATCACGCTGCATTGTCATTGGGTTTTTTGGGGTTGTTGCTTTTTTGTTTGTTTGTTGTTGTTGTTTTTTTGGGGGGGGGGGGGGGTCTTTGTTTTTTTTCTCTTCCGGCTACGTCATCATCCCGTTCAGTGATTTCGATCCGTACCCTTGTTCTTGGCTTTTTTTTTTTTCTTTCTTTGATAAAAAAATCTTTTAAATGATTTTCTTATCTCTTGATCTTTTACCCTCAGTTCTGTTGCATGGTTTTGTGACTCTGTCTCTCTCTGTCTCTCTCTCTCTCTCTCTCTCTCTCTCTCTCTCTCTTACCATCTCTCTTCTCTCTCTCTCTTACCACCTCTCTTCTCTCCCCCCCTCTCTCTCTCTTACCATCTCTCTTCTCTCTCTTACCATCTCTCTTCTCTCTCTCTCTCTTACCATCTCTCTCTCTCTCTCTTACCATCTTTCTTTCTCTCTCTTACCATCTCTCTTCTCTTACCATCTTTCTCTCTCTCTCTTACCATCTCTCTTCTCTCTCTTCCCATCTCTCTTCTCTGTCTCTCTCTTACTATCTCTCTCTCTCTCTTACCATCTTTCTCTCTCTCTCTTACCATCTCTCTTCTCTCTCTCTCTCTCTCTCTCTCTCTCTCTCTCTCTTACCACCTCTCTTCTCTCTCTTACCATCTCTCTTCTCTCTCTCTCTTACCATCTCTCTTCTCTCTCTTACCACCTCTCTTCTCTCTCTTACCATCTCTCTTCTCTCTCTCTCTCTCTCTCTCTCTCTCTCTCTTACCATCTCTCTTCTCTCTCTTCCCATCTCTCTTCTCTCTCTCTCTCTTACCATCTTTCTTTCTCTCTCTTACCATCTCTCTTCTCTCTCTTCCCATCTCTCTTCTCTCTCTCTCTCTCTTACCATCTCTCTTCTCTCTCTTACCATCTTTCTCTCTCTGTCTTACCATCTCTTCTCTCTCTCTCTCTCTCTCTCTCTCTCTCTCTCTCTTACCACCTCTCTCTCTCTCTTACCACCTCTCTTCTCTCTCTTACCATCTCTCTTCTCTCTCTCTCTCTCTTACCATCTCTCTTCTCTCCCCCCCTCTCTCTCTCTCTTACCATCTCTCTTCTCTCTCTTACCATCTCTCTTCTCTCTCTCTCTTACCATCTCTCTTCTCTCCCCCCTCTCTCTCTCTCTCTTACCATCTCTCTTCTCTCTCTCTCTCTCTCTTACCACCTCTTCT
>NC_134881.1:24277872-24285372 GCF_041734735.1 Babylonia areolata
TCTCTCTCTCTCTCTCTTACCATCTCTCTATATCTGTCTCTGTCTCTCTCTTACCATCCCTCTCTCTCTCTCCCTTACCATCTCTCTCTCTCTCTCTCTCTCTCTCTGAACTGAGACAGAGATTACAGGTCAAGACGTCACTTACTGTTCTCTATTTACTTTCTGTTTTCAGCTTCCTCTTTACAGCTTTCTATTTACAGCTTCCTGTTTACAGCTTCCTCTTGACGTCATCCTCTCGATATGTCCCTCTTTACAGCTTCCTCCTGACATCTTCCACTTTACAGCTTCCTCTTGACATCTTCCTCTTGACATCTCCCTCTTTACAGCTTCTTCTTGACATCTTCCTCTTTACAGCTTCCTCTTGACATCTTCCTCTTTACAGCTTCCTCTTGACCTCTTCCTCTTGACATCTTCCTCTTCACATCTTCCTCTTCACATCTTCCTCTTGACATCTTCCTCTTGACAGTTTCCTCTCTACAGCTTCCTCTTTACAGTTTGCTCTTTACATTGCTCTTTACAGCTTCCTCTTTACATCTTCCTCTTGACATCTTCCTCTTGACATCTTCCTTTTGACATCTTCCTCTTGACATCTTCCTTTTTACAGCCTTCCTCTTGACATCTTCCTCTTTACAGCTTCCTCTTTACAGCTTCCTTTTGACATCTTCCTCTTGACATCTTCCTTTTGACATCTTCCTCTTGACATCTTCCTTTTTACAGCCTTCCTCTTGACATCTTCCTCTTTACAGCTTCCTTTTGACATCTTCCTCTTGACATCTTCCTCTTGACAGTTTCCTCTCTACAGCTTCCGCTTTACAGTTTGCTCTTTACATTGCTCTTTACAGCTTCCTCTTTACAGCTTGCACTTCATATTGCTCTTTACTTGGCTTTCTTCTCCTACGGGTTGCATTGCCTTTTGATCAGCAGAACTTAATGACACCGTTGATGAGAACACGCGAGAAAAATAGTAGTAACTGCACTTCAAACTGACGCTGCACTGTGCACTGGTCTCATTTCACCAAGGTTTAGCAGTCGAAGGGTTAAAGATCAAAGCTGTGGGAGGTTGCTGGATGGAACGTGAATTGGACAAAATACTTCTTCCTCTTTTGCTTCCCCGCCCCACCCGCCCCCTCCTCCTTAAAATCTCAATCAATTTGCTGTCATTCTTGGTCGATTTCGGGGCAGGAAGTATTTGGGAATTGAGAGACAGAGAGAGAAGACAGACAGACAGACAGACAGACAGACAGACAGAGACATTGTTACGCTGACATAGACAGATGGAACAGAGATGGTTATTGACAGAGTCTGAGCCTGCCACTGAGGGGGGCCGGGGGGGGGGGGGGGTCCTTTCTGATTCTTCTTGTGGCTTCCTCATGACAGCTTTCTTAGGATAGCGTTTTCTTTAAGGTTTCCTCGGGACAGTTTCCTGTGTACAGCTTCCTCTGTACAGCTTCGTCTTCCTTCTTCTTTACAGCTTCCCATTTACAGCTTCTTTTTCACGGCTGGCTACTTACAGCTTCCTCATTTCGGCTTGCTCTTTACAGCTTATTGACGACAGCTTCCTCGCGACAGATTTCTCTTGACAGTTTCCTGTTTACAACATTTACGTGACGGCTTTCTGTTTACATCGTCCTTTGTACAGCTTCCTGTTGACAGCTTTCTTTTGACAGCTTCCTATTTACAACTTCCACGTGACAGCTTTCTCTTTACATCGTCCTCTGTACAGCTTCCTGTTGACAGCTTTCTTTTGACAGCTTCCTATTTACAACTTCCACGTGACAGCTTTCTCTTTACATCGTCCTTTGTACAGCTTCCTGTTGACAGCTTTCTCTTGACAGCTTCCTATTTACAACTTCCACGTGACAGCTTTCTCTTTACATCGTCTTTTGTACAGCTTCCTGTTGACAGCTTTCTTTTGACAGCTTCCTATTTACAACTTCCACGTGACAGCTTTCTCTTTACATCGTCCTTTGTACAGCTTCCTGTTGACAGCTTTCTCTTGGCAGCTTCCTATTTACAACTTCCACGTGACAGCTTTCTCTTTACATTGTCCTCTGTACAGCTTCCTGTTGACAGCTTTCTCTTGACAGCTTCCTGTTTACAACTTCCACGTGACAGCTTTCTCTTTACATCGTCCTTTGTACAGCTTCCTGTTGACAGCTTTCTTTTGACAGCTTCCTATTTACAACTTCCACGTGACAGCTTTCTCTTTACATCGTCTTTTGTACAGCTTCCTGTTGACAGCTTTATCTTGGCAGCTTCCTATTTACAACTTCCACGTGACAGCTTTCTCTTTACATTGTCCTCTGTACAGCTTCCTGTTGACAGCTTTCTCTTGACAGCTTCCTATTTACAACTTCCACGTAACAGCTTTCTCTTTACATCGTCCTCTGTACAGCTTCCTGTTGACAGCTTTCTCTTGACAGCTTCCTATTTACAACTTCCACATGACAGCTTTCTCTTTACATCGTCCTCTGTACAGCTTCCTGTTGACAGCTTTCTCTTGACAGCTTCCTATTTACAACTTCCACGTAACAGCTTTCTCTTTACATCGTCCTCTGTACAGCTTCCTGGTGACAGATTTCTCTTGACAGCTTCCTATTTACAACTTCCACGTGACAGCTTTCTCTTTACATCCTCCTTTGTACAGCTTCCTCGCGACAGATTTCTCTTGACAGCTTCCTATTTACAACACTTCGTGACGGCTTTCTGTTTACATCGTCCTTTGTACAGCTTCCTGTTGACAGCTTTCTCTTGACAGCTTCCTATTTACAACGTCCACGTGACAGCTTCCTCTTTACATCGTCCTTTTGACAGCTTCCTCTTGACAGCTTTCTCTTTACGGATTCTTCTTCACGGCTTCCCATTTACAGCTTGCTCTATACAGCTTGCTCTTTACAGCTTCCTCATGAGAGATTTCTCTTGACAGCTCCCTGTTTACAACTTCTTTCCTACAGCTTTCTCTTTACATCGTCCTCTTTACAACGCAACGCAATACAATACACAATACACAAATTCTATTGTCTATACTTTGGTACAGAGATTTTCTTTTCGGCAGCAGCACGTGCCCAACATAAAAAAGAAAACAAGAAACAAATAAAATTAACGAACAACAGAAAGATAATTTAAATGGCACCAAATGGAAATAGCTATTTCCAAGTATACAGATTACTGAAATTCACAGAACACTGGAACTTGCCTCAAGGATGAATTAATTTTGTCTTGAATACCGCCTTCGGCTTTTTGACAGCTTCCTCTGTGAAGTTTATACTTGACAGCTTCCTCTTGATGGCTCTCTCTTTACAGCTTCCCCTTTACACTTTCCTGTTTACAGTTTGTTGTTTTTTTTCTTTACAGCTTTTTGTTAACAGCTTCTTCGCTTTTATTTACAGCTTTCTCTTTACAGTTTTCTCTTGACAGCTTCAGCTTCCTATATATAGCTTCCTGTTTATACCTTCCTTTTTCAACAGCTTCCTCTGTACAGTTTCATCTCTACGTCTTTCTTTTTATTGCTTCCTCTTTACAGCTTCCTCTTTATTTCCTTCTGTTTATAGCTTTCTCTTTACAGGTTTTTTTCTGTCCAGGGTTCTCTTTACAGATGTCTCTGACAGCTTTCTCTTCACAGTTTTCTCTGTACAGTTTCCACTTTAAAGCTTGCTCTGTAAAGCTTACCGATAATCAATTAAGAGACAGGTCTGGGGCAAGACGTTGATATTATCGACCAGTTTTGCAGACGGAAGACACAAGGAAATTCCAAAAATAGCCAAGCTAAAAAAAAGGTTCGCTAAGTTTTTTTCGTTTTTGTTTTTTTACAAATGTACCACAACTCTCAGTGGAAAGAATCATAAGCAGTTGTTGAAGAACAGTTTTGTCAAATGCATTAGAAGAAGTGAATAAGGATAAAAGACCATGACAGTCTGATGATGAAAATCATTTGAAGTCTATTTCGTCGTTCATGGAACACCAGTGAGGTGTCGGTGGTTTGAAAACAGGGAACAATGACGAGCTTACCTGGCAGGAACCAGCCAAGAGTTTCCACAATTAATTGTTCAATATTTCTTGACTCAGTGACTCAGTGATTTAGGCCTTTCACCCGGAATAGGCCGTCAGTAAGAGACCTCCATAGCCCCCGTCCCCTATCCTGTGCCTTTTGCCTCTGTCTGGCTCCACGTACTGTAATACTGCAGAAAGGATGCTGTTCTAAGGAAGCTGTCAAAAGGCCCATCTTCTTAGTGTCTGTCTAGGGCCGTACTCAAAGACAAAATTAAGTTTCCCTGAAGGCAAGTTATCTTTGACATGGCAGGGACCCGCGGGTACAGTTTATCTTGAAGGTTAAGTTACCTTCGTGTTATCTTGAAGGTAAAGTTATCTGCGTGTTCAAGACCACTGAACTAAAAATAGGTGGATAGCACATGCCTTCTTTGAGCCCCTTCGCTAACTTCAGCCAGCGGAAGGTTTCAATCAGCCATTTTGCTACTCGCGTCAGTACAGCGCGAAGCAGTAACTTCAAATGTGTAGCCAAGCGCTCTTTCACTTCCTCGCGACGTTAGTTAATCTGACATTCGTGTGTGTGTCTCCACAGCGAGTTTGCGCTAAGTGTCACTGCACTGTTTCCCTGTAATAACTTTGGTAAATAAACCATTGGCAGATATCAATCAAGGCACAACCTTTGGCATGTCGTGGGGGCAAGCATAACACGATTTCATCGAAGATACACGGTTACAGTTCAGAAACTACAACAAGTTAGCAGGACGACTTCTCAACAGACTGACAGCTGGATACGAGTCTGAATATGGCGTCCAGTTGGCTTCAGCTTTCCTGTCCAATGAGCTATCCATTTATTTTTAGAACAGTGGTTCAAGACATGCTTGGTGCACTTAGGCAGCTAACCCATCGTCTATAATCAAAATCACGGTGATTCCCTTCTGCGCATGCTCTGTTATACTTCTCACCGCACCACAGTTCAGAGCACTGTCGAGAAAGTCAGCAAATCACGGGCTATCCGCAAAGCACGCCAGTTTTCCCTCAACAAAAACAACGCCACAGACAGACCCGCCATGTTTACCTCTCCTTCGTGGGCAGCCTGCCTTGGCAGGTAGCAAGAAAAGCAAGTATTCCTGAATACGGATACTCTTACCCTCGGGTCAGTTTGCCTTGCCTCAGGTAGACTTGCCCGCAGGTAAACTTTACCCACTGGCACGATGGTCTCTTTAATACGGCCCTTTAGGGTCTCTTGGGGGGGCCCTTGGGGGTCTCTTCACCTGGTGTTTATGGGTCGGCTTTTCTTACTCTTCCCTTGAAGGTTCCGAATGTCAGGGCTTGACTGGTGATGCTTAACGCTGGTTTTCGAAGCATGTGCCGATCCACCCCCTCTCCTTATTCTTCCGATTCCGATATCAATGTTTCCCCTGAAATAGATACCTCTCGTATAACGCGTATAATTATAGAGAGTCTTGTCTAAACTAATTGATGAAACATTTCCCCTAAAATAGATGCCCCGGGTTTAACGCGTGTATATAGAGTTTTGTCTAAACTAATTAATGAAACATTTCCCCTAAAACAGATACCTCGCGTATAACGCGTATATCGAAAGTCTTGTCTAAACTAATTGATGAAACGTTTTCCCTAAAATAGGCACCTCGCGTATAACGCAAAATTCGAAAGTCTTGTCCAAACTAATCGTTGAAAATCAAACCTTTTTTTTTTCATTTTCATTGTTGTGAACGTCTCAAACTACATGACTGAACGACATTGGAGAAATGCGCTGTGACACGAAACTGAGGGTATGCATTGAATGGGATAAAACAATAACAGAGAACGCAATAGAGAGCAATCAGTAGACAGTTTTAACAACAACAACAATACACACACACACATACACACACGCGCGCGCGCGCGCGGAACGAGAGGTCTGGGCCCAGAGAGAGAGAGAGACAAAACCAACAACAAACATTCCTCTTCACACAATATATTTTAACAGCACCAGTATCCAGTCTTTTAAAAATATTAAATTATATGTAAGTGTTGCTTTTTTTTTGAGGGGGGGGGGGGGTCACCTTGTACTCATGATAAACATGTATGTACACGTCAATGGTGAGAATGTTTTGATGGAACGTATGCCTATGCAAATAAAGGAATGCGAGTCTTCTCATGTGCAGATCTCTGCAGATCACCCAAAAGGCGTACGGACACGTGGTCATAATGTAAACCTGGACATAATCATCCCCTTCACCGGTAACGAAAGGAGCACGACACGTGGTCATAATGTAAACCTGGACATAATCATCCCCTTCACCGGTAAGAAAATGAGCACTATTCATTTGTCCAATCTTGTGTAACGTACACATGCTGGACGTTGCATATTTCCTGAGGTATGTCAACAACAACAACATCAACAACAACAACAACAACAACAAGACGAAGCAGAAGAAGAAGAGGATGAAGAGGAAGAAGAGGAAACAATATATATATATATATAATATATAAGAATACAATGTTTCAAACGATATAGGTAGTTAAAAAATAATAAAAACGATACATTTGAAGAACGAAAACGTTCACATATCTTCTTTAAAACACAGACGGGGAAAACCTCTTCCGAGAGAAAAAAAATCAATAGGAAAGCAACCCCCCCCCCCCCCCCCCCCCCCATACTCCCCCCCCCCCCCCCAAACTCCCTTCCCCAACCCCCACCCCCATCCCCAGCACACAACCCCCACACCCCCACACCCCCACCCCCACCCTCCCACACCCCCATCCAATCCCACACACCCTAAAAGCCCCGTCCTTCCTTCCTTCCTTCCTTCACCCCCCCACCCCCACCCAACCTCCCCCACTTCTGTCGCTGGTGACCTTGAGGCAGGAAATTAGGCGCTGTCGTCACTTTTATCCTCGCTGTTTTGCTTTTGATTTGATTTGATTTGATTTTTTTTTAAATGTTTGTTTTTTTTGTTGTTGGTTTGTTGTTGTTTTTTTTTTGGTGGGGGGGGGGGGTTGGGGTTGTTGTTTTTTTGCAGGTGTAGGTCCGGTTCGCCTGTTCTTTGATCGTGCGGCCTGCCACCCCTTTCAGCGGCCTCTTCAGTATTGTACTCTTCCTTCCTACCCTGCCAGTTTGTTCGCCCTCACTCTCCCTTCCCGTTTCGCCTATGCTCTCTCTCTCTCTCTCTCTCTCTCTCTCTCTCTCTCTCTCTCTCTCTCTCTCTCTGTCTCTCTCTCTCTCTCTCTCTGTCTCTCTGTCTCTCTCTCTCTCTCTCTCTCTCTCTCTCTCTCTCTCTCTCTCGTTTGAAAATACATATATGAATGCTTTAATGTTCGCAGTCCATAACTATGTCTTATGGAATATCCTGCATGTGCTCATAACTTACTGCTTTTACCTTTTTTTTGCTTGTTGTGTTTAGTTTATAGTGTCCATAATTCCTATGATGGTTTTACGACAATTAAATGAGTTCTGAGTTCTCTCTCGTTTGTGTGTGTGTGTGTGAAGTGTCCGTTTTATCATTTGTA
>NC_134881.1:24320372-24347872 GCF_041734735.1 Babylonia areolata
ACGAACGCAGGAGAAGGGCCCCAGGCGATCATTAGGTCCACGTTTACTTTCCGGTCTCGTGGAGTCTGGACCTCCAGAGAGCTGGATGTCCGTGCGTAGGAATGGTGGGTGGGTCTCTCTCTCTCTCTCTCTCTCTCTCTCTCTCTCTCTCAATCTATCTATCTCTCTCTCTATCTCTCTCTCTCTCTCTCTCTGTGACGCTCGCCATTATCATCCTCAGTTCCCTCGAAACACTGCTCAACTCGTTGACGCATGGACTCAGTGAACTTTACTACGTCTTTCTCGTTGAAGGCGGCAGCATGAGCTTCACGCTCGTTGAGCAATGAACCTGGGGCTGGCTGTCAACGGTGACTGGTCAAGCAGCAGAAATTGGTGGTAATGAGTTCAGACTGAATGGGCGAAACTCAACATCGAGTTCACTGACACAATTGAAGCACGCCCATATCAAGCACACAGTTGCGCGCTCGCATACACAGAGGTGTGTGCCCGCGAAGGCGTGTTTACACCGCTACAAAACGCTCTGTGTCTCTCTCTCTGTTTCTCTGTGTGTGTTTGTGTCTGTATGTGTCTGTCTCTCTCTCTCTCTTCTCTTCTCTCTCTCTCTTTCTCTCTTTCTCTCTCAAGACAAACACACACACACGCACACACACACACACACGCACGCACGCACATACACACACGCGCGCGCGCACGCGCACACACATGTGAAGTGATGGCCTAGAGGTAACGCGTCCGCCTAGGAAGCAAGAGAATCTGAGCGCGCTGGTTCGAATCACGGCTCAGCCGCCGATATTTTCTCCCCCTTCACTAGACCTTGAGTGGTGGTCTGGGCGATACCAAACATGAGCAGGTTTAATTTCCTACAGGCAGTGTACAAGCGGTCCAAAACTTAGCGAGCACACGAACATTCTGTTCGAACTGAGGAACACACACGGAACGTAGTTCAATTTCAACTCCGTGTTGTGTGTGTACATCGTTTTACTTGGAGATAAAACTTGTATCATGATATACATGCATGTCTCCACGATACAACTGGAAGGAAAATATAGCCGATACATTACCTAGAGGTGGCAGACCGCCCCGGAATTAGTGTCAGTATTTAACGATCAGCTCCACTGAGAACTGCTGCCAGCCACTTAAGTTTCACACTTCTCTCAACATCACGGGAAGAGAGACGGACAGGCAGACATATATATGCAGGGACAGACATACTGAGAAACAGAGGAACGTGTACGGAGAGAGAAAGGGGAGAGGCACAGAGAGAGAGGGAGAGAGACAGACGCAGAGAGAGAGAGAGAGAGAGAGAGAGACGCACACAGAGAGGGGGGGGAGAGATTTTCGCCGACTAGATGTTTTGCGTGTCAGTATGTGTGCCTTTGCTTGCGACATGCATTTGGTCAGTCTAAAAGATACACCTTGACGATACCATGCTTTTAGTAAACGATCACAATGTAACGTACTGACATGCATTTGTAAGTTCTAAATAATAAAATCCATTCCTACCTGAACTTATAAATCCGTATGAACTCCTTGTTTGTAGTTGGTAATCCACTCAGTTGAAGTGTGACACTGACTAAACTCAAACATTTTTTTTCTTTTCTTGTTTTTTCCTTACAATGTGTGTGTGCGGGAGGGAGGGATTCAGGGTGGAGAAAAGAACAGGGCTGAAAATTTCTTTATTCTTTACTTTTTGATTTGTGCCGTGATTCTCCTGCTTGGGGTACGACTTGCTGACGCATGGGGGAGACAATAGTCATGTGCTCTTGCATGATGACACGCAGTTTGTCATCTTGTGACTGCATCCCTAATACTTTCTTTTGAGTGAATTGACGACTGCGTGTGTTGCCTCCCCCCCTTGTTCATTTTTTTGTAGCACTTGATACAAATGCATGTGGGATGTTTGCCCTCTTCATCATTCGAAACATCTAGACCGAAAAAACGAAACAGTTCAGAAGAATACTTGGCACAAAGTCTTGCATTCAACCCCTTATCTTTATCTCTTCTGAGAACCCGCTCACCACACACACAACACATATTATCCAAACATCTCAAGTGTTCACTGAAGGTGTGTTGCCCAGTCAGCAATGCTGCCACTACCGCACCAGATTCCATTTTTGTCGGCACTCACACACACACACTTAGGTCAAATAACTGGATGTAACACAAACACTCGGACAGTGTCTGGTAAATCACACAACACACTTAAAGTTCACATTCACTGGAATCATGTACACAAAAATGACAGCAAACAAAAACCGGTGTGCACGAATATGATTAAATGAAAATCACTTAAACAATACACCTTTCTCTGCTGGAAACATAGGCACAAAGAGCGCGGCGCGCGCTCCCCTCCCCCCCCCCCTCCCATCCCAGAGGAATCTAGGTCAGCAGCCGTGCTCCTGACCGCTCACTGAACTCTGAAACTAAATAGCTCTGCTGGAAGTTAAGTGGCACAGCCGTGCGCTAGGCATTCGGATGAGACGATAAACCAAGGTCCCATGTACACCATGCACTTAGCGCATGTAAAAGAACCCACGGCAACAAAAAGGTTGTTCCTGGCAAAATTCTGTCGAAAAATCCACTTGGATAGGAAAAAACAAATAAAACTGCACGCAGGAAAAAATACAAAAAAAATGGGTGGCGCTGTAGCGTAGCGACACGCTCTCCCTGGGGAGAGCAGCCCGAATTTCACACAGAGAAATCTATTGTGATAAAAATAAATACAAACGCAAATACAAATACAGACACACACACACTGACGGAAAGAAGGGAAAAGGAAGCACACACACACACACACACACACACACACACACACACACACACACACACACACACACCGTCCCCCAACACCTAAACATCAGCATCACGAAACCCCGGTCCATCATGTCTCTCCACTACATCTTCATCAAGGAAGACTTCCCCACCGTGCCTGTTAGGGCAGACAGGGAAGAACAAAAAATATGTGCTGATAGACAGAAGAAAAGGGAACACACACACACACACACACACACACACACACACACACACACACACACACACACACACACACGCACACACACACACACACAACACACACACACAACAGTCACGAACAGAAACTACCGACAAACGTCAAAAAAAAAAAAGAAAAAAAAAAGATGCTCGTTTCTTTCCACCGACAACGAACGGATCTTGTCCAGGGAAACCATAGCAACAGCCCCTGGCTGTCCTGTCCTGTCCTGTCCTGTCGTGTCCAAGGGGTCAGTGGCCGGATGTTTCGCTTCACTGCCCGTGTTGATGTTGCTGGTTTTCTTCGGCCACTGCGACTGCCGGTCAGTCCTTGTCTGGTGGTGCCGGTGCTGATAATGATGCTGTGGTGGAGTTGGTACTGTGGTAGTATAAAATGTATGCAAAGTGGAAGCTGATATTATCAATGGTTTCTCCAATGCAATGAGGAAATCATTTACAGCTTAGTCTTTTGTGAAGGATTATGACTCTCAAACTAGGAGGCGAAATTGCTCTGGCTCTTAGAGCTGCAGCCTTTGGGGGCTGGTTGACCTTTGGTAACCATCCCAACACCGACTGTCCTAAAAACCCTCTTGGCCGAGAGAGTGGAGATGTGACTTGGGCAAGACACTTCCCATTATAATCAAATTCTAGCCTGGATAGTCGGGACAGCAGTTGCCACCTCTGCTGTTCTGATGGTCATAAGTCGAACACGACTGTCATACAGTATAAAGAAATAACAGAAGGTACGAAAACGATAAGAAGTTGGGGGCCTCACAAAAAAAACGAAAAAAAAACGAATGAAAGTGGAGAAAATAGAAGGTTGGATTCCCCATAAAAAAAGGAAGGAAAGAAAGATGGACAAATAGGAGATTTGAAGCTCCACACAAAAAGAATGGAAACAAAGTGGACTACATAAGTTGGATCCCCCTCCCCTCCCCTCACCCCCCGCCCCCCCACCCCCACCCCTCCAAAAAAAGAAAGGAAAGAAAGATGGACAAAATATTAGTTTGGATTCATCACCAAAAAAAATGGAAACAAAGTGGACAAAATAGGAGGTTGGAGGCCCAATAAAAAAAAGAAAGGAAAGAAAGTGGACAAAATAGGAGGTTGGAGACCCAATAAAAAAGAAAGGAAAGAAAGTGGACAAAATAGGAGGTTGGAGGCCCAATAAAAAAAAAAGAAAGGAATCAAAGTGGACAAAATAGGAGGTTGGAGGCCCAATAAAAAAAAAAGAAAGGAAACAAAGTGGACAAAATAGGCAGTTGTGGACTCTACACTAAAGTTGGTGTGGCTAGATGGGGGAATGAGACTGATGATGAACAGTTCTGTATCTGTATCTCAGAGACAACTCAGTAATTTCATTTGTTCAATGTTGTTTTTAGTTCTTCTTCTTTCTTTTTTTTCTTGGGGGAAAATTTACTTTTGTGAATTCCTGACATTTTGTTGGTGACCCCAGAGCTTTAGTTTTTTTTCTAAACTGATGATGAAGGAGGAGAGTGGTGATGATGATGATATTGCTGTGGAGGTGTACCCTACGCTTCCTGTCATAATGATATCCTGTTGTGTGTGTGTGTGTGTGTGTGTGTGTGTGTGTGTGTGTGTGTGTGACAATTCGTGATTACGATCATTAAAGATCATATGTCCTTGTAAATCGTAATGCCTCAGAACAATTTTGTCATGAATACGGTGTTATATGTGCTATAGTCTTCTTCTTCTTCTCTTTCTTCTTCTTGTTACTACTACTACTACAACTACTACTACTGGTGGTGGTGTGTCCATCGAGATCGATGATGACCATCGTTGTCATCCAGATGGGGGATGGGGGATGGGGGGAGGGTGGTGGTGGGGTAGGGGGAAGGATGCTCATGAATCTATCTGTGAGTGCGCAGATGGCTGAATAGTCCAATCTGCGCACGAAATGTTCGCTGACAGTTGGGGCAGACAAAGACAGGCATATCATTGTCAGGGAGCTTGTTTGCCCGTGACTTTCTGGCCTGCCTCTTCTGAACAGCTGCAGCAGTCCTGTTGGCCTCGCACAACCTGGCGCCTTTGTGCACAGCAGCGCGCCCATTTGTCACGGTCCACTGCAGATACCTCCCAGGAGTCAGGGTTGATATCAAACGCTTTCAGAGAGACTTTCAGAGTATCTCTGAAGCGCTTCTTCTGACCTCCGTGTGATCTCTTCCCTTGTTGCAGCTCGCCATAGAAGAGCCTTTTGGGCAGCCGATGGTCTGGCATGCGCGCCACGTGTCCAGCCAGCGAAGCTGGGATTGCATCAGGATGGTGAAGATGCTGGGAAGGGTGGCTTTTGCGAGCACCTCTGTGTCTGGGATCTTGTCTTGCCACTTGATGTTCAGTAGCTTCCTGAGGCATGTTGTGTGGAAGTGGTTCAGCTTCCTTGGCATGTCGTTGGTACAACTGTCCAAGTTTCGCAGGCGTACAGTAGTGTGGGGGAGAACTACTGCTCTGTAGACCTTTAGCTTGGTCTCAAGACTAATGCCTCTTCTGTTCCAGACATTTGCATTGAGTCTACCAAAAGTTGCGCTTGCTCTTGCTATCCTGACGTTCACTTCATCGTCGATGGTCGCATTTCGTGACAGTGTGCTGCCAAGGTATGTGAACCGCTCCACCGCACTGAGTCTCTGACCGTTGACTGTGATGTTGGGCTCAACGTAGGGTTTCCCTGGGGCTGGCTGATGGAGAACTTCTGTTTTCCTCGTGCTGATGGTAAGGCCGAAGTTCCTGCTGGCAGTGGCAAACTTGTTGACGCTGAGTTGCATGTCAGCTTCAGATCCAGCGTTGAGGGCACAATCATCAGCAAACAAAAAGTCTCTGATGATGTCTGTCATGACCTTCGTTTTTGCTTGAAGCCTTCTGAGGTTAAACAGCTTGCCATCTGTTCGGTACTTTAGGCCGATTCCAACATCGCCATCTCTGAAGGCATCAGTAAGCATTGCAGAGAACATGAGGCTGAACAGCGTTGGAGCCAGGACGCAGCCTTGCTTGACACCATTTGTGACAGCAAAAGGAGCAGATGTTTCACCATTGTCCTGGACTCGAGCCTGCATGCCTTCATGGAATTGGCTGACCAAGGAAATAAATTTCCGAGGGCATCCATACTTGGCCATGATCTTCCACAGTCCCTCTCTACTCACGGTGTCGAAGGCCTTAGTGAGGTCGACATAGGTGGAGAACAGATCAGCATTTTGCTCCTGACATTTCTCTTGCAGCTTGCCTTGCAGCAAACACCATGTCAGTGGTTCCGCGCTCTTTCCGGAATCCACATTGGCTCTCAGGCAAATGACCTTGGTCAAGGTGTGCTGTGAGGCGGTTAAGTAGGATCCTGGCAAGTATCTTGCCTGCGATGGAGAGCAAGGAAATGCCCCGATGGTTATCACAGGCTTGCCGGTTCCCCTTTCGCTTGTACAAGTGAATGATAGATGCATCTTTGAAATCCTGGGGGATCGCCTCTTCTTTCCACATGAGTGAGTACAGCTGATGAAGCTTCTCAGTCAGCACAGTGCCTCCATCCTTGTAGACCTCTGCTGGTATGGAGTCTGAGCCAGGTACTTTGCCACTGGATAGCAGACTGATTGCTTTCTGGGTCTCAAGAAGTGTTGGCGGATCATCCAGTGCTTCGTTGGTGGGGACTTGTGGGAGACGGTCTATGGCTTCATCATTTATGGAGGAAGGGCGATTTAAGACACTGTTGAAGTGCTCAGCCCATCGTTCGAGAATGTTCTCCTTCTCGGTGATCAAGGTATTCCCATCTGCACTGAGGAGGGGGGATGATCCTGAGGATGTGGGGCCGTAGACTTCTTTTAAGGCATCATAGAACCTCTTCATATCGTGCCTGTCAGCATATCCCTGGATCTCATCAGCTTTGTCACTCAGCCACTTATCCTGCATCTGGCGTAACTTTTGCTGAACAGTCCTGCGGATGGCATTGTATGCATCCTTTTTTGATGTGGACTTTGGGTTGCTCAGGTGGGCTTGATGCAGACGGCGTTTCTCATCCAGAAGCTGCTTGATTTCATCACAGTTTTCATCAAACCAGTCTTTGTGCTTTCTGGTCATGGGTCCCAGGGTCTCTGAAGCTGTACTATAGATCAGCTCACGTAGGGTCCTCCAGTCAGACTCCACATTCTGGTTGTCCAGAGAGGCGGATTCCAGACGATCTTCCAGCAGCTCCACAAAGGACTGTTTGATGGTGATGCTTTTCAGCTTAGCGATGTTGAGCCGTTTTGGAGCCTTCTGGCCTTGGGGGCGTCTCTTGGGTTGGATTCGAATATTCAGCTTCGAGACTACAAGGCGATGGTCTGTCCAACACTCGGCGCCGCACATGGTCTTTGTTACACGTACATCTTGCCTATCCCTTTTCCTGACGATGACATAATCGATGAGATGCCAATGCTTTGAGCGAGGGTGCATCCATGACGTCCTGTTACGGGTAGGGAGGCAGAAAACTGTGTTGGTTATCAGCAGTTCGTGCTCTGCACAGGTCTGAAGCAAAAGCAATCCATTTGGGTTGCAGTGGCCCACACCGTGCTTTCCAATCACTCCATCCCAGGAGATGTAGTCAGAGCCAACTCTAGCATTGAAGTCCCCAAGAATGATGAGCTTGTCTGCTTTAGGGATGGCAGCAATGACAGAGTGAAGGTCCTCGTAGAACTTCGCCTTCACTTCATCCGGGTTGGTCATGGTTGGGGCATAGGCACTGACAATGGTGAGGTGCTTCTGGCCAGATGCCAGTGGGAGTTTCATGGTCATAAGCCTATCGTTGACTCCCTTTGGGATTCCAGCTAGCTTGCTGACAAGTGCTGTTTTTACTGCAAAACCAACGCCAGCCTCACGTCGCTCTTCACTTCCTCGTCCACTCCAGAAGAAGGTGTAACCAGATCCCCGTTCACAGAGCTCGCCTTCGCCTGCAAGCCGAGTCTCACTCAAGGCTGCGATGTCGATGTTGTATCTGGCGAGTTCGGATGCAACTAGTGCTGTTCTCCTTTGGGGTCTGTCCGCGTTATCTCTGTCCAGGAGAGTCCTTATGTTCCAAGCACCAATACTACTACTACTATCTACTACTACTACTACTACTGCTGCTACTATTGGTGTTGTTGTTAACAATGATAACACCTTTCTTCTTCTTTTTTTTTGCTGATGACGACGAATGGCAGAAGAACTGGAGGAATCACAACAGTGACAGACAGCTTCAATTGCCTGCACTGCATGTCCAGATTTTTAGATTTTTTTTTTCCAAACAGAGCTGTCAATATTCCTTTGCAGCCCATCGAGTGAGACCCCCACCCCCCACCCCCAGGAGCAGAAGCAGGAAGGGACAGGAGAAGAAAGAGGAGAAGTACAAGGAGAAGAAAGAGGAGGAGGAGGAGGAGAATGAGGAGGACAAGGAGGAGGACAGGTATCATGGACCAAAAAAAAAAAAAAGAATCAGAATTGGCCTGGCCGACAGAACTCGGTGGCACATGAAAAATGATGTTCGTCTTTCACCTGGTCTGACAGACCACAAATCAACCACCCTTGGAAACCATGGCAACCTTTTTTTAATGAGGCGAGCCAGCTTCCTTGTGGATCTCTCATAGAATAGAGTGGTGGACACCTTTTCTTTTCTTTCTTTTTTTTTTCTTTCTTGTCACAGTGGTGCTGAGTTTTTACGCTGTTTTTGTGTGTGTGTTTTTGATTTTTTTCTAGCAAGAGACGGCCGTTTCCTGACTGTGTAAAGCTTGTTTGTTTTCTTTTCTATTTCTTTTCTTCTTTTTTTTCCAGTGGAACTGAGATTTTACTATTTTATGCCGTGTTTTTTTGTTTTTTTTTGTGGGGTTTCTTTGTTGTTTTTTGGGGGTTTTTTTTTTGTTGTTGTGTTTTTTTTGGCTCACTTGTGTGTCACAATGTGACTTAATGTGATACCATTGTTTCAGTTGTGTTCTATCTTTTTGTCTGTATGTATGTGGAGAGATGGCCTAGAGGTAACGCGTCCGCCTAAGAAGCGAAAGAATCTGAGCGCGCTGGTTCGAATCACGGCTCAGCCGCCGATATTTTCTCCCCCTCCACTAGACCTTGAGTGGTGGTCTGGACGCTAGCCATTCGGATGAGACGATAAACCGAGGTCCCGCGTGCAGCATGCACTTAGCGCACGTAAAAGAACCCACGGCAACAAAAGGGTTGTTCCTGGCAAAATTCTGTAGAAAAATCCACTTTTGTTTTTCTCTGTTTCTCGTTCTTTGTCAATTTCTTTTCTTTTTCTTTTTTTGTTCAATTGAATAGCAAGTGATTACAATTTTTCCCAAATTTCATCGTTTCTTTCTTTCTCTCTTTCTTTCTTTTTCTTTCAATCGACTTGTTTTTCTTTCGCTCGTTTTTTTTTTGTCAGTGGAATTGCATGTGATTGCAATACTTACCATTTCATTTTTTGTTCATGCCTTGTTTTTCTTTCTTTCTATCAGTTTTTGCTTCTTTCTGCCAGTTTTTAACTGAATAGCATATCATTATAACCTTTCCCGATTTCTTTTCTTTTTCGTTTCTCTCTCTCTCTCTCTCTCTCTCTCTCTCTCTCTCTCTCTCTCTCTCTCTCTCTCTCTTCTTCTTCTTCTTCTTTCTCTCTTTTTTCTTTCTGTTTTTTTTTTTCTTTCTTTTTTTCCTTTTTTTTCTTTCTTTTTTTTCCTTGTTCTGCCAATTTCTGCTTGTTTCGGCTCTTAATTGAATAGCGTGTGATTATGATCTTTCTCAGTTTCTTTCCTTCTTTCTCATCTCTTCTTTCTCTTTTTCCAATGTTTACTTTTCCTTCTCTCTTTCTTTGTTTCTGTCTTTCTACCTGTTTTTGTTTTCATTCTTCTTTCACTTGAATATGTCCTCATTTCTTTCTGTCTTTTTTTTCTCTTCTTGCCTTTCCTTTCTCCTCCTACTACTCATTATCTTCTTCTTCTTCTTGTAAATCTCTGCCTGTCTCTGTCTCTGTCACTATCTCTGTGTCTCTGTCTCTGCCTCTCTTTCTCTATCTCTATTTATCTCTCTTTCTCTCTCTATCTCTCCGTCTCTCTCTCTCTCTCTCTCTCTCTCTCTCTCTCTAGCGCGCGCAATACGTCAAACAACGTTCCTTTCCTATTTCCATCCAAAACTATCCAGTAATCATGTTTACGCTTCAGGAAATCGAAGAACTTTTTCCATCATTTCAAACTTTAGTGAAAGGCGCGTGATTGTGTTCGAATGTTCATTCTTTTTTTTTCTTTTTTCTTTTTTTTTTCTTTTTTTTTTTTCTCTCTCTCTCTTTCTGAAGATCTTTATTTCTTTCTCAATTTCTTTCCTTTTCCTCCTTCTTTCTTCATTATCCTTTCTCCTTCTTTTGCTGTCTTTTCTCCCTTCTTTCTTTCTTTCATACATTCTTGTTTCTATGCCGGTCTCCTCTCTGCCTGTATGACTTCCCCCTTATCCCCTCAGTATTCGGCCAGTATGTATGAGCTTATATCATAGACTGACATAAGTTTACAGTTGGGCCAACAACAAAGTGAGATCTGTATTATCAGAGGTTTCTCCATTGTAATGGGAAATCACTTGCAGCTTAGCCTTTTGTGAAGGACTATGACTCTCAAACTAAGAGGCAACATTGCACTGGCTCTTAGTGCTGCAGTCTTGGGGGCGGGCTAGTTGGCCTTTGGGAACCATCCCAACACCGACTGTCCTAAAGCCGAGAGAGCTGGGATGTAACTTGGGCAAGACACTCTCCACTATAATCAAATTCTAGACCAGATAGTCGGGACAGCAGTTACCTCCTCTGCTGTTCTGATGGTCATGTCTGTATGTGAAGGGTGTGGGGAAGGGAGGGGGTGGTGGTATGACAGGATGGTGGAGTGTTTCATGTACCCTCATCCCTTTAACTGTCCTGTTTCCTTTTCTCCATCCAGTGTTATAGGCAGCAGGTGGTATTCTTGTTTGTTTTTGTTTTTGTTTTGTTTTGTTTTTTGTTTGTTTGTTTTGTTTTTTGTTTATTTTGTTGTTGTTGTTGTTGTTTGGTTGGTTTTTGTTGTTTTTTTCGGGGGGGAGGGGGGGGGAGGGCGGATGGAGGGGGGGTAGTTAAGTGAGAACATTATTATTTTTAAGGCGGTATTGTTGTCTGAAAGCCATGGAACAGGACGACAAAGACTAAAAGTCCCAGATCCTGCGAACTGTGTAACTCGTGAAGCTAAAGTTTAACGAGGGTTTTCATGTTGAACAGTTATATTCGTTTTATTCATTTTTGAATGTATTTATGTATATGTATTTACGTAACTATTATCATCTGAATGATGCTTCCTGGATTACTGTATATATATATATATATATATATATATATATATATATATATATATATATATATATATATATATATATTATAATACACGCATATAAAACTATTTATTTGGAAACATTTTTGGTAGTCGACAGCCCGAACTTAAACTCACGTTTACATGGTCAGCTGAGCACGAGTGCACGAGTTACGTACATTTTTACACGAGATGTATATTGGCTAAGATTAGCACGTGCAGACTTAAAAAGGTGTTTATGCAGCATGGTTAGTTGTTTGGCTGGGTTTTTTTTCCAGATTTGTTGGGAATTGGGGGGCGGTGGTGGGGTCCTCCACCCCCGTCTTTCGTGTCACTAGCTTAACCCCTTCGCTGCTTAGTCGTGGTGAAAAGAGACCAGCATGGCAATGATTCTCTGTGCAGTAACTACTTTTTTGTGTGTACTCTGAAATATTGGTTTTGCTTTAAACCAAACGCAATGCAGTCCCAAAGAGGAAGAAGTCCAAAGTATTGGCATCAGTAACTCAAGGAGGCGTCACTGCGTTCGGACACATCCATATACGCTACACCCCAGCTGCTAAGTAGATGTCTGACCAGCAGCGTAACCCAACGCGATTAGAAAGATACAGATTAAAAAAAAATTATAAAAGAAAAAAAGAACAGTAACGAACATACTGACCTGTGAGCTCTTGCCTTATCCTCACTGAGGTGACACAGCCCTTCACCGACCGAGCGAGCATACACGTCAGCAGGAGTTAAGGGGTTAAGAAAGCCCCAAACAGAATGAAAGAACATTACCTGTTATTGCTAATCAAATGTACTCTTTTTCGTCTACGAATGGGGGGGGGGGGGGGGGGGGGGTCTAGTGTTTGTCAGTATGAGCTTGTATGGATAACTGCATGAAGAACAGAATCAGCTAAGTGCATGTGATAAATAAAGTCAGCTTTGTGCGTACATAAAAGAATACAGTCACGCTAAGTGCTGTGATGTGATGACGGGGTGTGCTCACAGTCGATATGATTATCGTCGTTTGCGAGTCCTTTTTTCTTTTCCTTTCTTATTTGTCTGTATGACTGTGCCATAACCTCGTTGCGATGTTCTGCTGATTGGTGCCATTGTTATAATATTACTCGTCTGACGCATTATCCGATCGCTGTCGTTCGTTTGAGTGATGAGCTTTTCAGCATGTGTATGGGTAAATATTCGTTTTCGTGCATCCTCTCTCTCTCTCTCTCTCTCTCTCTCTCTCTCTCTCTCTCTCTCTCTCTCTCTCTCTCTCTCTCTCTCTCTCTCTCTCTCGCCATTCGATTTATGTTGCCACTGTTTAATTGATTCGTTGATGGAAATGTATGTTAATCGATAGTGAAGATAGTTGAATTGACAAATGGTATTTGAATATTCTCTCTCTCTCTCTCTCTCTCTCTCTCTCTCTCTCTCTGTGTGTGTGTGTGTGTGTGTGTGTGTGTGTGTGTGTGTGTGTGTGTGTGACTACGTAATCGGGTCGATGGCCTCGGGTTACTTAAATATCAACCTCATCAATAGTCTACGAAGATTGTGCGTATACATACCGTTAGATATTGTTTTGTATTCCTTATGAAAAGCAAAAGAATGTTGTGAAAAGCGTAAAAGTGTAGGAGGGAGGGAACGTTCGAAGGGGTGGGGGAGGGGGGGAGCGTGTTTTCCACTTGGTGATATGAGCATGATGCTTAAGTCATTAAACTATTTGAATCTCTCTCTCTCTCTCTCTCTCTCTCTCTCTCTCTCTCTCTCTCTCTCTCTCTCTCTCTCTTCTCTCTCTGTCACTGTATCTGTCTATCTCTTTCTCTCTCTCTCTGATGTAGATCAGCGAGGACAGATTGGAAGAATAGGCCGTGCCTAAAATCTTAATCCTTGGATAAATAAAAATTAAAAATTAAAAAAAGAAAACGTTTTGAGCTCTGAGTTCTGAGTTCTGATTCCCATTCATCTCCATCCTTCCTTCCCTCTCTCACACTCGCCTGCTTTTGTGTGCATCCACATCAACGTCAGGCAAACACTGAGGGCTGTATTCAGAACCTCTCGAGGGATGGATTGTGGTGGACGAGTTTTTTGTGGTTTTTTTTGTTGTTGTTGTTTTGTTTTCTTTTGTTTTTTTTGTTTTGTTTTTGTTTGTTTGTTGTTTTTTTTTTTGGGGGGGGGGGTTGTTTTTGGTTTTGTCTGCCCCAGAGCAGACTGAAGGGTCATTTGTCATCGCTTCAAACTGCGTTGCGATCCTAAGCTTTCAATTTCCTCTCTCTCTCTCTCTCTCTCTCTCTCTCTCTCTCTCTCTCTGTGTGTGTGTGTGTGTGTGTGTGTGTGTGTGTGTGTGTGTGTGTGTGTGTTCTTCTTCTTCTTCTTCTTCTTCTTCTTCTTCTTCTTCTTCTCGACCATCTTCTTCTTCTTCTTCTTCTTTTTCTTCATAATCATAATCATCATCTTTTTCTTCTTCTTCTTCTTCTTCTTCTTCTTCTTCTTCTTCTTCTTCTTCATAATCATCATCTTCTTCTTAACACACGCCTCTTCTGATTCTGTTTCTCTGGCTGTTTGAACAAGTTTCATTTTCAGTTTCAGTTTCGAGGATCGAGGGAGCGCCAAAACGCGCGGATTGATCCATATGCGCAGTTGAACAAGACCTCTCTCTCTCTCTCTAATCACGCAAATCCACATTTCAGACGAACCGATCACATACGGATTTCACCGGTAATGTTTGGCCAGTTCAAATGTCTTTCTCGGTTATCAGCAGGGTTTAATTTCATTTTCTGTTGTTGTTATTTGTTTGTATTGTTTGGTTTTGTATGGTGTTGTTTGGGGGGGGGGGGTGAGAATCCCTTGCGTGATTGAGGGATTACGGTTGACTGAAATTTCTTCGAACCGTTTAGCAATCTGTTGTGAATGTGTTGTTGTTGTCGTCGTCAAAGTCGTCTTCGTCGATGTTGTTTTCAAAGCTGTGTCGCACGCACACACACACACACACACACACACACACACACACACACACATATATATATATATATATATATATATATATATATATATATATATATATATATATATATATATACGCTTCGGAACGATTTCCGAAGGTATGGAATACCTTAACCCCTTATGATTTGATGCTAGGATGTTTTTTTTTACTGGCAGAAAAAAAAACGGATCGGTGGAGGCTGAAGGTTGGTGGGAGGGGAAGTGGAGGGAGGGTTGAGACGTAGGGTGGGAGAGGGATAGAAAGAAAAGAGTGGGGAGGAGGATGGAAAGGTAGGGTGTGGAGGGTCGGGGGGGTCGGGGGGGGGGGCTCGAATGGGAGTGATTTGTGGAAAGAGAAAAAAAAAGGGGGGGGGGGTGGAAAGGTAGGGTGTGAGATCGGGGAGAAAGAAAAGGGTGAGATGGGGGTGCAGAAGTAGGCTGGAGGTGTAGTGGAGGGGGTAAAGATGGGAAAGAGAAAGAAAGGTTAGTTGGGTGGGTATGGTTGTACAGCAGAGAAAGTGAAGCAAGATTATAATAATGGTGATTATACTGGTTGTTAGGGTGGGAAGCATCGGATGTCAGCTTGGAAACAGCGGCCAGTGCTGACTGAGCGGGTCCCGTGTCTGACAGACAGCTTCAGCCATGGACAGCGTGTGGGATGAGCACTGATCTAAAAATAGGTGGATAGCGCATGCCTTCTTTAAGCCCCTTTGCTAATTGAAGCCAGCGGAAGTGTCCAATCACCCATTTTGCTACTCGTTTCAGTATAGTTCGGAGCGGTAACTTCATATATATGTAGCCGAGCGCAAAGCTGGCTACGATGACTGCTTCACGGCAAGCTTTCACTTGCTCGCGGCGTTACTTAGGGTGATATTCCTGTGTGCACCTCCTCAGCAAGTTTGCGTTACGTGTCACTGCACTGTTTTCCTGTAATAACTTTAGTAGATAAACCATTGGCAGATATCAATCAAGACGCAACATTTGGCATGTCGTGGGAGCCAGCATTTCATCGAAGATACACGGGTACAGTTCAGAGACTACCACCAGTTCGCAGACGACTTCTCAACGGACTGACAGCCGGATACGAGTGTCATTATGGCGTCCAGTTGGATTCAACTTTCCTGGCGAATGAGCTATCCATCTATTTTTAGAACGGTGGGAGGATGAGAGATTACCTGTTAACAAGGACACCGGGCCTGACATATTGAAGGGCTGATTGTGAGGGTTCGGGGGTGGGGGGGGGGGGAGATGTTGGGGGAGAAAGAGAAAGCCTGGGCAGTAGAGTAGATAGATGCAGCGTGGACGATGGGAAGGAAGAGAGGTGGGGAGGAGGGTGGAGAGGCACAGAGAGAGAGAGGGGCAGAGAGAGAAATAAAATGGGGAAAGAGAGGCAGAATGAGAGATGAGAAAGAAAGGGTGGAGAGGCAGTCTACGAGATGGGAAAGGGAAAAAGAAAGGGAAGAGAGACAGACAGAGTGAGAGAAGGGGAAAGACAAAGAAGAGGCCGAGAGGTAGGGTGGGAGATGGGTAGAGAGAAAGAAAAGGGGGGGGGGGAGTGATAAAGTGGGAGATAAAGGCAAGAAAAGACAGAAATCTTTATTTCTAATAGAGAACTAATGAATGCCTCTTTTTTTTAAGGTAGTTATGTCAAATTCTAAGCTGCGCCCGGTTGGTACTGAGAGCTGGGCTGTCGGCAGGACTGGGGTCTAAATAAATGTTGTGGAAAACATGGGGTGGGGATGGAGAGAGGGTTGGGATGGGAGGGTGGTGGATGTGGGGAGGGAGAGAGGGTTGGGATGGGAGGGGTGGTGGATGTGGGGAGGGAGAGAGGGTTGGGATGGGAGGGGTGGTGGATGTGGGGATGGAGAGAGGGTTGGGATGGGGGGGGGGGTGGATGTGGGGAGGGAGAGAGGGTTGGGATGGGAGGGTGGTGGATGTGGGGAGGGAGAGAGGGTTGGGATGGGAGGGTGGTGGATGTGGGGAGGGAGAAAGGGTTGGGATGGGGGGGGTGGTGGATGTGGGGAGGGAGAAAGGGTTGGGATGGGGGGGGGTGGATGTGGGGAGGGAGAGAGGGTTGGGATGGGAGAGGTGGTGGATGTGGGGAGGGAGAGAGGGTTGGGATGGGAGGGTGGTGGATGTGGGGAGGGAGAGAGGGTTGGGATGGGAGGGGTGGTGGGTGTGGGGAGGGAGAGAGGGTTGGGATGGGAGGGGTGGTGGATGTGGGGAGGGAGAGAGGGTTGGGATGGGAGGGGTGGTGGATGTGGGGATGGAGTACATCATAAAACTAGATGGAGGGAAAGACGGGTAAGAGATGGTGGGAGGAAGAGAGAGAGAGGAGGCCAATACATGACAGAAACACTACTGTCCTGTACGTCGGATCTTCCTCCGTCTGATTTGTGACAAGTTCATAGCTGTCCCAAAGCCTGAATTTTCTCCAATTACTCTGCAGGTTTCCTCCCTTTACATCAAGTTTAGGGGGTAGAGGAATGTTCGCACGTCGCCGATTTACTCCTCTTCGTTCGTGTTCATCCTCCATGGCTGAACTTCAATTTTCTTCGGTCTGTGTATCCCACTTCTGACACCATGTTTCGTTCTTCAACAGTCGCCGCTCGGGCCCGACTCCCTGCTCTTACGTCTTTTTTGTGACGTCCTTTTCTGTGACGCCTTTTCTTTACACGTCACATTCTTTACACGTCATAGGGGGAGGGGAGAAGGAAGAGGAGACAGTGACAGAGGGCCAGGCAGACAGACAAAAGAGGAAAGTGGGGTGCGAGGGAAGGGGAGCTGAGTACATCAGAGGGAAAGACGGGGAGAGAGGGGCGAGGATGGAGTGGATGGATGGAGAGAGTGAAAGAGGTAGAGAGATATATATAGAAGAAACAAGAGAGGCAAGGCCTTCAAGACTCACTTGTGACACACGCTAGATCCAGTAAAGGAATCATATGAGGGTGGGGGGAAGGGAGGAGGTGGAGATTTTTTTTTTTTAATCTTTAAAATTGGTCATTGATAAGCTTGTTTTGTTTTTTTTTAATTAAAAAAAAATAAAATAAAAAAACCATCAGGCCTGCTACAGGGATCAAACCAAGCATGATCTGTTCAGAAACAAGTATAGTCTCATCCCCAACACCACGCCACATCTGACGTCACTGGTCGACCAAATCTAAAATATAATGCTATGGGTCTTTTTAGCGCAGTAAGATATAATTGTATTTGAGGAAATAACACTATTCAAATCATGTTTTCTTGACATATCTCGATTATTTAAGAAATTATTTTAATTCAGCCGTAAAGGAGACGTTGACATCGCCTCAGGCACACTGCAACCTGTATGGACCTGCACAAACCAGTCTGACAACAGGCTGACCGAAACTGAAAGAAACCCTTCGATCCATTTTTCTTTAATGTTCATTCCAGTTGTTTAAGTATCCACTTTAGAATATTCATATGCAGTAAACACGTCGATGCCACACATACAGTGACACACATAGTCATGCACACAACACGCTAAGGAGTGGACCTGTCACAACGAAACTTACTTCTGAGGGAAGAGGTGAGTTTTGAGACCAATTTTTGAAAGAAGTGAGGGTGTCAGAATGTCGGAGGTTTTCAGGGAGTGTGTTCCACGTTTTTGGCGATTGAAATGAATTTTTTTTTTTTTTTTTAAATCATGTGTCCGTAGGTCTTACTTCTGACGTGAGGTATCCTGGGAAGTCAAGTATCAGAAGAACAACAGGGATTGCAACTCGGAGTATAGATAATAATGGGAGGAGTTCAGAAAGATACTTTGGACCCGCTGAATGCAAGAAAAACGTCAGTGGATAGCTTTTGGTGTATTGATCAGAAACAGGCAACCAGTGGAGAGACGGAAGGAAAGGAGAAATATGGAGATACCGAGGCTCAGCTCTGAGAGAAAGTGTGTGGGGGGGAAAGCGTGGGTTTGTAAAACAACAACAAAACAGCGTGGGACTAACAGTCACTTTCCTCGCAGTGCTGTGACAGTGAGGTGAACACTTGTTCACTGACGTGGTCATGGTCTGGTCTTGCTGTCGTGAGCAGTTGTTTTCCGCTGACAGCCTCAAAGACGGTTGTACTACCTCCATTATGAGTCTTTTTGGTTTCTTTGTTCATTCATTTCTCTCCGTGTGTGTATGTGTTTGCACTCTCCTTTTCAACTGTTGACGTTTTATGCCAGAAGCGGATGCCTGTCAACATGTCATATAAAGATCAAAGTGAAGAATTGCATGGACTTTGTGACGTTGAAAACAAAGATTTGATGTTCTGTCACACTTTGGCTTCTCCCGGTTTGAACTTCGGAAACGGTTGTTTCGTCTGCAACGAGGCCTGTTTTTAAAGTCGGAGGTAAGAAATGCTAGCATGATTTGTGTTTGCTTTTAAGGCAATGGCGGTTTTCATCGCAAACAAAACAGGTTGCATCAGTTTGGTCATGGGCTGTATGGGCGTAACATTCGTTTTTCGTAAAACACGAGAGTTGAAATTGTTATGTCAAACTTTGGGATTTTCAAGCAGCACTTCCAAATCTACCACGGTTTTATATTTCAGAGATTTTGAAGTGGCTGGTGCATTTTCACATCACCGCGACAATAACAATCCCAACTCATAGGATCAAACTGTAGGCTGACCATGTAATCTATAAAAAAAATAAATAAATAAATAAATAACCGGCTTTGCTTTCTTAAAGATTCTGCGCAAGATACGACAGGAAATTGATTTCCGTTTTCTTTTACTCCGTCTGTTTGATGTTTTTTGGGTGTTGATTTACATTCACCCCGATTTCCAGTCGAAGGTTAATAATGTCAGGCTATCTTTCAAAAAAAGTCTTCGTTTGTCTGGGGTTTTTTTCTGCAGGGTCCACGTTCTATGTTTTTACCTACTTGTTTGATTTTGTAATATGAATATTATTTTTTAGCAAAACTGATTGAGATTTGTTTTTACCCTACCGTTGATTGGAGCGGCGTTGGACAGTTGTGGTTTTTTGGGGGGGTTTTGTTGGTTTTTTTTCGTTCCTTAACTGGGTAAAAAAGTATACAGAATTGTTTATGGACATAACCTTGTGAGACCACGTCAGTTGATTGTATCGCCATCGCATTAAATTATTTTGTTTTTAGTGTTCCCAAAACCAATGCACCTTGTACACTATGCCGCGTCACAGAATCAACCTTTAATTCATCCAACCTGTTGTAGAATCTACCTTTAAACCATTCCACCTATTGTGGAATCTACCTTTAATCCATCACACCTATTCTTGCTGATGGTGTTTTGATCACAGAATCTACCTTTAATCCATCCCACCTGTTGTAGAATCTACCTTAAATCCATCCCACCTGTTGTAGAATCTACCTTTAATCATCCCACATGTTCTTGCTGATGGTGTTTTGGTGGAAAACAAAAACAATGATACGAAATCCATAATATTCGAAACAAAGCTCTTAAAGACTGCTTCCACACAGTCATAACACACACCAGGTGTGTCAGCTCTGAGCCGTGACGATCTCTATGCCCTGACGAAGCCTGTAGGTGTGGAGCTTATGGTCAGTCTGTCTCACACGCCGTGACAGAGCCTCTGTAAAGACAACAGAGCATCTGCCGGTTCGGAGACATCTGACCCTCTGAGCTTCCATGCTGAACGTGGAGAGCTGTGGATTAGAGATCTTGGCTGTTATCTGATAGACTCGGTGTATATGTCTGCGGGACAGTTTTTACGAGCCTACAGGTCCGTTTTAACCCCCTCGCCTGACTGTTACTATTCATATAGTTTTTGGACGTTTTGTCGAGCCGAAATACTCTGACTGTGAACCTTTACATATTTTGAAAAGGCCTGTATTTCCCAATGACAGTCTCTGTCATGACTGAACAGATTTTATATGTTTTGGAAAAGGGTTGGGTCCAAATAAATGCGATGCGATATGCCTTTAGTTTGTTTTTAATTAAAGAACAAAAAAATTCTTCACAATTTTTTTTTCTCTCTTCTTTTGTCATGATCGTCTTCTTGTTTTTTGTAAAGTTACCTCTTCATTTTCGATGTGGCTTCCTGAAAACAAACATGATGACAGACAATTGTTAAGAAAAAAAAGAGGCTGTCGGTTTTTTTGTTGTTGTTTTTTTGTTTGTTTGTTTGTTTGTTTTTTTTGTTTGTTTTTGGGTTTTTGGGTTTGTTTGTTTTTTGTTTTTTGTTGTTTTTTTGGGGGGTTGTTTATTTGTTTTGTTGTTTTTTGTTGTTGTTGTTTTTTGTTCTCCACGTAAATATCCAAGCAATGATATGGTTATGTTCTTACTTTTCAAATGACTGTATTTTATCAAGAACTGATTTATTTTTAATTCTGATTTTTTTAAATTCTGAATTTGATTTAGCTGGAGGCTGGACTATTGAGCGAGTCGTTAATAAATGGAACGGTTTGCCAGACAGTTTTGTGACTGCCCCAACCATATCATCTTTCAATACTAGGTTAGACGCTCATTGGGCCAACTCTCCAAGTATTTATGATCCAGTATGCTATCATTAGGCCACGCATGCTGGTATACTGTATCTAATTGAACGACGAACAGGCCTTCACAGGCCTCAAACGTTTGGTTCCAGTTCCAGTTCCAGTTCAAGTAATGTTCCTCTTAGTAATAGGTGAACTTTGACATGTTTGAGGTTAAATCCAAGCTGTGCAAGCGGAGATAAAAACTACCAGCATTAATATTATTTTCTCGGGTGACTTGTAAGGACAGTTTCTTCCGCAAGAATTTAAAGGGATGATACGTTACCCGATGCATACTGATGCATAGTGTATCGTTTGAATGTATGTGTACGGGTGTGTTTCTGTGTGTTTCTATTTCTGTGTGTATTGCATGAGGGGACAGATGCTTACTTTTGTTTTTAATCGTCACTGTATGTTTTGGTGATGCTGAATTCCGTATTCAACCCTTCTCGTCTACTTGCAGCGTATCAAACATACTGACACCACCTGTTTTGACTGGATTTCAACTCTGTTTTCTTTCTGTCCCGTCAGTCACTTACTCTCTCTGTCTGTTTCTGTCTGTTTCTGTCTCTGCCTCTGTCTTTCTGTCTCTGTCTTTGTCTCTCTCTCTCTCTCTCTCTGTTTCTCTATGTATGTATGTATGTATGTATGTAGTATGTATGTATGTATCTTTTTTATATCACAATTGACCCAGTTCTGTCTCTGTCTCTCTCTATCTGTCTGTCTGTCTGTCTGTCTGTCTCTCTCTCTCTCTCTCTCTCTCTCTCTCTATATATATATATATATATATATATATATATATATATATATGTGTGTGTGTGTGTGTGTGTGTGCATGTGTGTGTGTGTGTGTAGCCGTGTACCGAGTGGTTATTCAAGGGTACGGTACAAAAGAACTAAACTAAATGATGATTTACTGTATGAAAGGATAGACAAGAATTCCCGCGCACAGGCCAGGGACATATAGAGGCCAGTCGCAAATGGGTTTTTCTATTGTTTTATTTACAGTAGTTTTGAGAACATAAGAAAATAACTAAGAAGAAGACATAAAAAGAGAAGATATAAGAAGAGAAGACCTAAGAGAAGCTATAAGAAGAGAAGATGGTGCCTGGAATGAAACAAATAAATGTCATTAGCACAACATGTCGCCACAAGTGAATGATAAAGCACATGTATACATATTACATGGAAAGACTACCACTTGGTAATGCATATGTGTGAAGACCAAACACTGACATCAGATGACATTTCTAATAGTGCAGTTAAAGTGATTGAAGCTATGCTGATTTAGTGAAAGTACACTGACAGAAAAGGTAAGGTAAAGCTTATACTGTGTCAAAGTGACTAAAATTAATCAGTTTATCATGTAGCACTATACTGGAGTAAGCCACTATACTGGAGTAAGTATAGGAGAGGGCATGATAACTAAATTACAGTTAACAGACTGATACATATCAGGTGGTTTTAACCAATAACTGATATTAATCCAACACTATCTTGTAATCATGACAGAATACTACACACATCTTAGAGTACAGTCGAGACCGGATGTAAGAAAGTCGTCGGGACATACTTTTTGTCTTCCATACATCCGGTCTTTACTACAAGCGGATAACCGGATGTATGAAAATATTGAGGATCGACTTTCATACATCCGGCCACGCGTCTTTTACTTGATAAAAGTAGTTTTTTTTCATGTTATTTTTGTATTTACTTTTTTTTATGTTTAAATGTTTTCATACATATCCTAGTAAGAAGAAAAGGTTTGTGAATAACAAGTGGAAAAGTACATGTACTTAATACGCACAGTCAGGACAACCGGTAGAAAGAGCAACTGTTTGTGGGAACTGTTCTGCTTTGCATGTGCCGTGCACTCCCCCCCCCCCCCCCCCCCACCCTCCCTCTGTGCGTGTGTGTGTGCGCGTGCGCGTGCGCGCGCGCGCGCGCGCGTGTGTGTGTGTGGCACGACTGTATTGTGTGTGTTCCCTCCACAACCCTTTTGCGCTTTTGACGATGTTTTTGGTCGTGGAATCTTTGTAAGGGCCGTTGACGTAGCAAATAAAATTTTCTGAGTTCTCTCTCTCTCTCTCTCTCTTTGTGTGTGTGTGTGTGTGTGTGTGTGTGTGTGTGTGTGTGTGTGTGTGGTGTTGTTTTCTTTCTCAACATCACAGTATGTTGATTAAATTTAAAAAAATTACTTTTTTTCTTATTCAACAAAATATTACCAAAAAAATTGTTTTGTTCGCTCTAATAAATAGTATTTCAATCAAGCTATAAACAAACATTATTATGAACCAAAATGACATCCGTAGCGCTACAGTATAGATGCAAAATACTCTAACACTCTTTGACAGAAATAGACAGATGGGGGCATTTAGAGAAGGGGGCACATAGAGACGAGGGCACATAGAGATGGGGGCACATAGAGACGGGGGCACATAGAGATAGGGGCACATAGAGACGGGGGCACATAGAGATGGGGGCACATAGAGACGGGGGCACATAGAGATGGGCGCACATAGAACACTGTACCTTAAAAATATAACTGAGTTTAGGGCAGATAGACACGTTTTTTGAGTGCTGGGAGCAGAGACGAGGGCACATAGCTACGCACCCCATACACACACCCAACTACTGCACCCCCACCACTTCCTCCCCCTTCCCCTCACACACACACACACACACACACACACACACTGATGCGCTCACGCACACACACTGACACGCACGCACACACACACACACACACACACACACACACACACACTTGTATTGCCCCCGTTATGCGGTCGCAAACTTTTTACTACCAATGTACTGCTACCAATTTCCAAGCAAACTGCTGGGCACATTGAAGTCATATTGCATATGCGGATGGCTCAAGGCATATATGTGTAGGTTAAAAATACAGGGGCACGGGCACCGAGACAGGAAGATAGACAGGCAGACAGACGTACACACACACAGACACACACACACACACTATCACGCACGCATGCGCGCACACGTCAGTGTGCGTACGTGCACACGTACGCACGTGCACACACATACACACACTGTGAGACACTGATACCCACTTTTAGAGCGCGGACAGTATGAACATACAGTTTCAAATCAATCAACAAATAAAACTTCATAAAGAAAAAATAAGAATAGCCCACCTGCATGACGTAAACCAGTCCAGCAACGCTTTGTCGACAGACGCCAGCTGAGAGCTCCGTGCCCGCTTGCTCGTCGTCACAATATCGCCGCTTCTTGCCTGAGCAAGATATTTGTTCTTGTCTTTCATGATATTTGACAGCGTTGGCAGGGGGACACCTAAATTAATGGCCATCTGTGTTCGGGATTTGAATGGACTGTCCTCTACTGCCTTTATGATTTTAAGGCGCTCAGACAATGTCAACACTCTGCGTTTGCCTGTACCTTTCGCTTTGCGGTGCGGGTCCGCCATTTTGCAAGATCGAGTCGCTATGGAAGGGGAAATAATTTTACGGGGAATTTACCACACTTTGGTGAATTTGGTCTACTTTCGGTTTCGTTTTCTTACAACCGGTCTTGCAACAGCGCATTTGTGCTGCTCGGGACCAGAGATTTGCTTTCATACAACCGGACTTTTATACATCCGATTTTCATACAACCGGAAAATGCTAAGTAATAACAAAGAGTAGCTTCTGCCGGGACCCTGCCTGCCCCTTTCATACATGCAGACTTTCATACATCCGGTGTTTTATACATCCGGTCTATACTGTACTGAGAATCAGTGAAACACTGTCACCTTCATCAGTGACAGCAAATGAGAAAGAACGCGTCATATGCACTCACTAGAATTTTCTCGAACAAACTATTAGTGTCCAGAGACGTCACTGACTGTGACGTTAAGAAGAATCAAATGGAACACTGCTCCAAGCCTATGAGGACATGGCAACTATTTAGATCAGTCATAGCCCATTTGTGACTAACACGTCAAAGCAATAACTGAACAAAGAATTAACTGAACATACTCATATGAACACAAGTAATGTGTCGAACAATACAATTTACAAATCAACACTAGTACTTACAGCGATACTTAGCGAGATGTCAGCCGTTGTGAGAACACAAACTCACACTGCTCGCGACACAGCAAGAGAGAGAGAGAGCAGCTTTGGTCAGATGACTGACCAGGTATGAAATGACCACTCATCACACACTGTGCCAATTTATGCAGGTCAAATCTGGCCAACTCTGACATCAACTGTGTTTCTTACAAGGTGTTCAGTGACAGATTTCTAAATGATTCCGGAACCGATTTACGTCGGATAAGTTGCAAAATAAAGAGCTCAACACCTTCTTTGTAATGAGTATAAAATGAAGTGTTGATTATTTAAGATGAATTTATAATCTTAATTTAAGTCACCTGAATAGGGTCAGTTTTAACGAGCTCATCACTGAAAATTACAAACTGCGTTACGTCAGTCGTAGGCAAACACAAGTGGAGTAGACTTAAAGATGGAATTGCGACGAGTCTGCCAGTATATAATACAGTTTACTGATCCGACAAAAGAGAAATTAATTAACTATGGTCGAGCAGAAACACAAGTTTCCGCTCAGCCAATGACGTACCGCGACGCCACACTGGTGGAGCTGTGAGTAGGTTGTCTGGCGAGGACAAAATGATGTAAGCAGCTTTGCGTTCAAAGTGGGAGTGACGTCACACATATTGTGCCCGCGGGTTATTTGCGAAAACTGTCTCCTGCTAATACAGCTTGTGCGTGAGGCAAGCTAATACAGCTTGTGCGTGAGGCAAGCTAATGCAGCTTGTGCGTGAGGCAAGTTTTGAAGCAAGCATATATATATATATATATGTGTGTGTGTGTGTGTGTGTGTATGGTTGGGTTTTTTTTTCATTATTGACCCAGCTCTCTGTCTCTGTCTCTCTCTGTATATATGTATGTGTGTGTGTGTGTGTATGTATGTATATATATATATATATATATATATATATATATATATATATATATATATATATAATCATTACTGACCCAGGTGAAAAACAAATTATCGATTCAAATATCGGACAGTCTACATCAAATTTCAGCCAGAGGGCTGGATAGAAAAAATTATAACAATGCTTATTCCACTACCCTCATCAGATAAGATTCGTTCCTCTTTTTTGAGTTTCTTTCTTTCTTTCTTTTGCCCTCTCTCTGTCTGTCTGTCTGTCTGTCTCTCTCTCTCTCTCTGTCTGTCTGTCTCTCCCTCTCTCTCTGTCTGTCTGTCTGTCTGTCCCTCTCTCTCTCTCTCATGGTGCTATGGCCTGTATGAATAAACCATCTCAGTCAGTCATTGTGTCTCTGTGTGTATGTATGTCTGTCTGTCTCTCTATCTCTCTCTGGATGCAAACACGTGCATATACTCCTTCACCTCCAGCACCCCCCCCCTTCCCTGTCCTACCCTGCCCACCTAGTATCCCCATATCTCCCACCTCCAACCCCCCACCCCCATCCCAGCCCAACCCCCCATGTCCTGTTCTACCCCTCCCCACCCACCCCATGCCGTGTGTGTGTGTGTGTGTGTGTGTGTGTGTGTGTGTTCTCCTCTGTTATGTATCTCTACTAACACCATGCTTTCATTTTCTTTAGTATTGTGTAGTGCAGACCCTATTCAGGGCGGGGAATGGATGTAAAAAAGCACACCAGTGCTTATCTATTATCCTCGAAATAAAGAATTTGTCTTGTCTTGGCTTGTCTTGCCCCCCCTCACACACACACACACACACACACACACACACACACACACACACACACACACACACACACCACACCCCCTTCAGTCCCTTCAGTGCATACAAAACTCTGCTGCCCGACTCGTCCTCAGAAAGAAAAGATATGAGCACATCACTCCTCTTTTGCAACATCTCCACTGGCTCCCCGTCTCACACAGAATAAAGTACATGGTCAGCACTCTATGTTATAAATGTATTCACAAATCTGCCCCTTCCTATCTCTGTGGCTGCCTTCACCTCTACACTCCATCTCGCTCACTACGATCGGCTTCGGATCCACTCTGTTTACGCATACCCAGATTCAAACACTCGACTGCTGGTCGCCGTTCTTTCTCTGTCTCTGAACCTTTTATTTGGAATGAACTTCCTCTTTCGCTTCGTCAAGTCTATACACTCAGCTCTTTGAAGTCTGGCCTTAAAACCCACCTCTTCCCAAAATGACCACTCTTCTCTGCCTCTTCCTTGTCTTCAGTTTCTCCAGTTTTAGAGTTATGCACGCGTGTGAATGACTGGTGCGAAAGTGCTTTGATTTGTCTCTGCACAAGATTCAGCGCTGTACAAATACCATTATCATTGTTATTATTATTCCCAGTACACGCCCTCTTACTCTTCCTCCTCCCCATTACTCCCTCTCCCTTCTACCCCCACCCCTGTCCACCAGTACCTAATCTCCCTGCTCTTCTCTGCCCCTTCCCAGTTCCCCCCCCCCCCCAAAGACCCCCCCCTCCCCCCCAACCCTGTCATATCCCCTCATTTTCTGATTCAGCCAATCCAGAATATTGAATCAAATACTGGACACACTCTGGACCACAATCTACATAAAATCGAGACACAGCAATACGAATGGCCTCCGACACACACACACACACACACACACACACACACACACACACACACACACACATATGAATACAGATAGAAAGATAGATATAACAACACACACACACACACACACACACACACACACACACACACACACACACACACACACACGTAT
>NC_134881.1:24350372-24357872 GCF_041734735.1 Babylonia areolata
TGTCTCTGTCTGTCTCTGTCTGTCTCTCTCTGTCTCTGTCTCTCTCTGTCTCTCTCTCTCTCTCTCTCTCTCTCTCTCTCTCTCTTTCTCCTGTGCCCATCTCTCTCTTCCTACTCTCAGAGACACACTTATCCAGTAGCAGATGCATGAGCGCACACACACTCACACACACGCACGCACACACACACACACACACACACACACACACACACACACACACACACACCTCTGAATCATGCGCCCCCTGACATCACTAATAGCGAAACGACGTTAAACTAAAATAATCTGAAACTGAATCAGTCCTCCGACATGTGATATTTTACGCCACGTCAGCCGTCCTGCAAGGAGAGAAAGTTCAGTTCAGTTACTCAAGGCAGTCACTGCGTTCGGACAAATCCATACACGCTACACAACATCTGTAAAACTGATGTCTAACCAGCAGCGTAACCCAACGCACTTTGTCAGGCCGTGAGGGGAAAGAATGGAACTCTCTCACCATCATCAGTGCATCGGCACTCAGCAAGCTTCGCTCTGCTCTGCACACTGGGAGGGGTCGGAGGTTGGTGGGGGTAGGGGTGGGAGTTGGGAGTCCTTGAGGTCTTTCCGTGTGTCCACTGACCTTATCACACTGGTGCCCACGTGGGAGTGTTGGGGAGAGGGGGAGGGATGGGGGGGGGGCTGTGTCAGAAGGGTTTTGAGTTAGGGCGCAGTGTGTGGGTGTGGGGGTCTGGTGGGGGGTGGGGTGGGGGCTCAGAAATTGTGAGAGGGAAGAGGGGTTATGGGGGCGGGGAGGGGGGGAGGGTTGTAGGGGGTGGGGGGGGGGGAGGGATCCTGTCAAGGACACAAGGGCATCCGCAAGGACCGCCTGGCTTTGATGGGAGCTAATAGACTGTGTCAGACACAGGCAGGAGGAAGGAAGGACGGGAAGAAAGAAAGAAAGGAAGGAAGGAAGTATGAAAGAAAGGGAAGGAGGAAGAAAGGAAGGAAGGATGAAAGAAAGAAAAGAAGGGAGGGAGGGAGGAAGAAAGAAAGGAAGGTTGGAAAGAATGAAGGATGAAAGAAAGGGAGGGAGGAAGAAAGGAAGGATGAAAGAAAGGGAGGGAGGAAGGAAGAAAGGAAGGGAGGGAGGGAGAAAGGAAGGAAGGATGAAAGAAAGAAAAGAAGGGAGGGAGGAAGAAAGAAAGGAAGGTTGGAAAGAATGAAGGATGAAAGAAAGGGAGGGAGGAAGGAAGAAAGGAAGGGAGGGAGGGAGAAAGGATGAAAGAAAGGGAGGAAGAAAGAAAGAAAGGATGAAAGAATGGAACGAAGGAAGGAAGGATGGGTGAAAGAAGGGAAGGAAGGATGGATGGATGGATGAAAGAAAGAAAGAAAGAGAGTAAGGATGAAAGAAAGAAAGGGAGGGAGGGGGGAGAAAGAAAGGAAGGAAGGAAGGAGGGATGAATGAAAGGAAAGGAGGAAATAAGAAAGAAAAAAGGAAGAAAAATCAAAGAAAGAAAGGAAGGAAGGGAAGAAAGAATGAAATAAAGGAATTAAGGATGAACAAAAGAAAGAATGAAAGGAAGGAATGAAAGAAAGAGAGAGAGAAAGAAAGGAGGGAAGAAAAAAAAGAAAAAAGAAGAAAAAAACGACAAAAAGAAAGAAAGGAACGAAGGAGGCGACTGAATGGATGGAACAGATCAGATCAGAATAGAACACAACACGACAGAACAGAACAGCTAACATTCGCTTTGAACTTGATCGCGGGAGCACTACCCATACAACAGAGTCTAGCACTGGTACTTCGGTTACTTCCTAGTTTGACATCAGACAAGAACTTGATCGTATGACAACTGCTGCATTATCTGTGATCATTTCAAAGCTGTCTTTCAAGTCGCATACAGACAGTCATTATCAAGAATCACTCATCGCAGCCAGCACATGTTTTATTCGGAGTTCCACAGGGTTTTGTCTTAGGTCCTTTACTCTTCATCATGTACACCAAACTCCTTCATCCACTCATCCAAAGTCACTTTGTTTCCAATCAATCTTTCGCATATGACACACAGCTTTACAGAACATGTCACCCTACAGAAATAGGTCAAACCACACAGACTATACAGTCATACATCACAGATGTCAGATCATGGATGACAGATCACAAACTCAAACTAAATGATAAGACAAAGGCGCTACTCATTCACTCCAAGCGCTCATTTTCTGACTTGCTTAAGCCTTCATCTATCCTGATAGGGACCTCAGACATACCTTTCTCAGCATCTGCACGCAATTTAGGTTACATGCTATCTAATGGCATGACACTTGACACACACATCAACCACATTAAATTTTGTAGGTCAGCATATGCAGTACTGCGACAAATCAGCTCCATTCGGAAATATCTAACCACAGAAACCACAAAGACTTTGGTCTGTTCTTTTGTTCTATCTAGATTAGATTATGGAAATGCTCTTCGTGCTGGCTACCCCAAACACTGTATTGACAAACTTCAAAACGTTCAAAACTCTGCAGCTACGATTCACTCTCAAAGCTAAGAAACGTCGACACATCACCCCCGACCCCCCCCCCCCACCCCCCCTCCCGCCCCCCGCATCCCCCTCTCCCCCCCCTCCCACCCCTACTTGCTTCCCGTCACTGGCTCCCCATCCAAGCACGAATACAATACAAACTCTCAGTCCTTTGTCACAATTTCTTCACTGATTCTTGTCCTGTCTATCTTTCAGATCTACTTTCTGTCTATTCACCATACAGACAACTCCGCTCTTCAAATGACAAGTGCACACTGTTCTTTCCAAAGATTCGTACTAAAACGTACGGTGAACGTTCCTTTTCTTTTGTTGCACCTAAACAATGGAATTCACTGCCCTCACACCTCCGTTACACCCCAACACCCACTTTCAAGAGAGCACATAAGACCTATCTTTTCAAACTGTACTTCTTTCACTCAAAGTTTTCCATCTGCATATGCTTGCTGCGATTTTTGTTACTGGGTGTGCTCTTTGTGTTGATCTGTATGCATCTGTGATGATTTTGGGTGTGTTTTTGTGGTGCCTGGTTCCCTGGTGTTTATTTTTGACAATGATGAATGTGATGTGCTTTGTTTTGCAGTGATTTGCACCTGTGTGATTTACTGTGATGGTGCCTGTGCCGATTTACATTTTTTTTTAAATTTGTTTATGTCACTTAGTCCTACATATGTTTATTTTAGCCATTGTCATGTGTAACTGTGTTGACTTTGTACATATTTTACGACACTTAGATTTGCACATTTTATTGTAAAGTGCGGTGAGCCCTATCTGAGATGATACATGGTGGTATTGCGCTGTATAAGCCTACATTTTATTATTATTATTATTATTTAAGTTAACACCGAACAAAAAGTAGAGAGAAAAAAAAAATAGAGCAGAAAGGAAAGAAGGAAGAATGGAAGGTTGAATGACAGAAACGGAACACACACACACACACACACACACACACACACACACACACACACACACACACGCACAAAAAAAAAAAAAAAAAAAAAAAAACCGAAAGAAAGAAAAAGGTAGGTGGAGGGGAAGAAAGAACGAATAAACGAAAAAAATAAAAATGATGCGCCGCTTGCTTTGACTTGACAGCTAGCTAATAAACTGCCAGGTTTTTCAGTGCGTCCAATTCAGCATAAAAATGTGAACTGTCGTGATAAGAAATAAAGGCTGAGGAGAGGCAGAAAGAAAGAAAGAGACAGAAAGAAAGAAAGAAAATTGAACTGCACGCAATCACACTCGCGTGGACGAAGAAACGAACTAAGAAAAAAAAAAGAAAAAAAAAAGGTTGCTAGCAGTGGACGATGCATTACGTCATCAGTCACGTGCTCACACGTAGGAGCAAGGCGTGAAAGTAGACAGCGATATTGGCTGTTCATGTCACAGTCCCGGCGCCGTCAGGTCACCAAACTGTGGAGGCCCAGCACTGCTGGCTGCTCATCTCAGTGTAGAGTGAAATCAGCTCTGTGTGTTCAGTGATGCCTTGATTCAACACACACACACACACACACACACACACACACACACACACACACACAAGCGCGCGCGCGCGCACACACACGCACACGCACACACACACACACAAATCAATATTCTAATTATCTAAAAATATTCACAGACGGATCTGTTCTAGAAGATGGTAATTCAGGAGCGGCTTTTGTAATTCCTTCATTTAGAAGAGAAAAATTATACTATATTCCATTTTCACAGCTGAACTTATAGCCATACTTATGGCCTTAAATTATATTTCAGACATTCCGAAAACTGTCAGTGAAATTCTATTATGTGTAGACTTGAAGTCAGTATTACACGCTATAGAATCTCCATATTCAAAGAAGCGAATTGAGATGACAATGGAAATAAAACATATTAGTCACCAACTGACAAAACAGGGCATTAAAATAACTTTCTGTTGGGTACCTTCGCACTGTGGAATATCTTCAAATGAGTGGGTAGACCAAGCAGCTAGAAGAGCAGCACGTAATTTCGAAGGCGCAACTACAACTTGACATCCAGTTAGATCTACATGAATACATTAGTTGTATAGAAAATGCATCTAGAAATCGATTTAAGAAATTACTTATAGATTCAAATAATCAATATTACCAATGTTGTGTAAACACAAAGAATGCAGCTAATCCCAAACATTTTCTAAATTTGACACCAGCAGCACATTCAAGACAAATTACAAGTCTAATGTATAGAATTCGTTTAAATGCCTTTCGTACAAAATTTTCTAAAAATATAAAATGTATATGCGGTAAGCAAATAACTGTAAGTCATCTACTCATTCATTGTCCGAGCATAAGACATTTAATTCCTAAAGATGTAGCTGATGACTTTTCTTCCAATATTTCATTAGCCACTGAAAAGATTTTGAATGATTATTCATTGCTTAGAATGTTTTCGGAAATTTTAAACTCCAGTCCAGTTGGTATCCTCCTTTGATGTGTTATAATTAATGTTGTTATTTATATTTACATTGTTGTAGGTTAATACTTGTTGATATGCATATGCATATTCTCCTTCCCATGACACCTCATTCAATACACACCACAATCTCTTTACACCTTTTTCTTATAATATACTTTTCCACTGATACATAACATGAATACTTTTTACACTAATATTCACATGCATTCCCTTTCCTTTATCCACTTCCTTACTCCTTTCCGTCTAAAAACACTTATAGTGAATAGACGTTAAACTGAAGATAAAACACACACACACACACACACACACACACACGCACACACACACACACACACACACAGAGGTCGAGTTGAGTTTAATCAATCAACTGTCTAGTGTCTTGCACCTCTTAATTATTAAGGCAAAGGGGTTCAACGGAGTGAGCGCCCCCTCCCCCACGTTTCACCCCACCCTCCCACTCCCACCTTCATTGTATTGATGAACCACCATCACATCCTTCCAAGAACAGGCCACCAATGAACCTACTCACACTGAAGATTTTGACAAGAGTTCACCACAGGCACAGAAGTGAAGCGGGGTGAGGGGGGAGGGGGGGGGGCGCGGGGTGGGGGGGGGGCTTTAAACTGAGATCACAGTGACATCAAGGTCTGAAAAGCCACTGGATCTGGGGGGGGCCGGGGGGGGGGGGGGAGCGACGGGGGCGGCCGGGGGGGGGGGGGACGTGGAAGGGTTGGTAATCTTTTTTTTTTTTTTAATGATGATCAGTTTCAGTTTCAGTTTCCAGGAGGTGTCGATTTTCGCTACACCACAGCTGCTTCCTCTCTCTCTCTCTCTCTCTCTCTCTATATATATATATATATATATATATATAAATATAAAATATTTTATATATATATACATATATATGATCATATATATATATATATATATATATATATATATTGTGTGTGTGTGTTACATATACGTGTATATTTATACAGGTAGATATAGAGATAGATAAGTATCAGATGCCCAACCCAGTGCGCTAGTCAAGCCCTGAGACCCTGCTCCAGGTTCGTGCAACACATGATACAGATGTATCAAAACGTGATTATGATCCTTACGATGATCAGTGAGGATGATGGTGACGATGTGACAATGCTCTTCTCTACGCTCGCTTCGTTTCATAATAATGTGACATCATATTGCGGCATCATCCAGCCCCCAGAGATAGAGAGAGAGGGAGAGAGAGAGGGAGAGAGGGAGATGGAGACAGAGAGAGAGAGGAGAGAGAGAGAGGAGAAAGAGGGAGGAGAGAGAGAGAGGGGGGGGGGGGTGCCACCGCAGATGATTTCCAGACCTCCTGTCTCTCCTCAGCTCTCTGTGATTTCTGGGAAATCCAGTTCTGTCCATTCTTTGACGTTGTCCTGGACACATTTTCTTTTTCCCACTGCTTGGTATGGTGACCTGCAAAATAGGTCTTTCCGAGCCCGTTGGACCTTATGTCCGTACCATTTGAGCTTCCTCCGCATGACGACGGTCAGGTGGTCACCGTAGGATCCAGTGGCTTGTGGGGGTGGGGGGGGGGGGTGATCTTGGGTGAACAAACTCATCTCGGGGTTCTAACCCACCATGCGCTGACAAATCCCATAATATTTGTATTTGTATTTGTATTCCTTTTTATCACAACAGATTTCTCTGTGTGAAATTCGGGCTGCTCTCCCCAGGGAGAGCGCGTCGCTATCCTACAGCGCCACCCATTTTTTTGTATTTTTTCCTGCGTGCAGTTTTATTTGTTTTTCCTGTCGAAGTGGATTTTTCGACAGAATTTTGCCAGGAACAACCATTTTGTTGCCGTGGGTTCTTTTACGTGCGCTAAATGCATGGTGCACACGGGACCTCGGTTTATCGTCTCATCCGAATGACTAGCGTCCAGACCACCACTCAAGGTCTAGTGGAGGGGGAGAAAATATCGGCGGCTGAGCCGTGATTCGAACCAGCGCCCTCAGATTCTCTCGCTTCCTAGGCAGACGCGTTACCTCTAGGCCATCACTCCATATATATATACGTATATATACGTATATATATACGATCATCCTCAAAATACACTGTTGCTCTCCTGATCAGCGTTCAAGCGCAGTTTTCCATACTGAGAAAAATAATGTACCAAACAACACAATGCATCGATGAGGAAAACAATGATACAAAACCCAACATTGCAACATGAACTGGGGTATCAAACCTTTCACTCTCTGTCTAGTCTTCTTCTTGTTGGGTGGGCAGAACGCGTTAGTGTCAGAGAGCTGTATTTGAAGGTGTTTTTTTGTTGTTGTTTTTTTCGAAAAGGGGATAATTGTATTGTTTTGTAATGTATTGTATTACTTTTTTCTGTTGTGCTGTGTTGCTTTGTATTGTATTGTAATGTATTGTATTACTTTTTGTCAAAACAGATTTCGATCTCTGTGGTGAAAATCGGGCTGCTCTCGGCGGGTAGAGCACGTTTCCATAGTGCAGTGCCACCCTTTTTTTTTTTTTTTTTTTTTTTTTCTTTATTTTCTGTCTG
>NC_134881.1:24362872-24365372 GCF_041734735.1 Babylonia areolata
TAAGAGTTGGGAGCGGAACAATCGAAAAATGTGAGACGTGAAAGGAAACTGGGTAGGAGAGGTACTAGGAGAAGGAGGAGGAGGGGGCGAAGGGGGAGGGGGGTGGTGGGGCGTTCAAGGATTATGATGCTGCAGATCACAGTATGCCTGACTCGATCCTTGGCAGAATGCTTGGCAGACACGATGTAGCTGAAGAATGGATGCATCGCTGCGAGGCAGTTCTTTGGAATGGGAGGAAGCGCCATAGACCTCGTGTGAAAGAAAACTGACACTCAGCCTCAGCCTCAGGTCCATAACTACAGAGTAGTCGTTGGGGGGGAAACCTGAGGACCGCAGACGCAACCTCCCTTCTCCATCTGTCTCTGTCAGCAGCCGCCGGCAGCAGCTCACATGTATGGAGTCCGGTCCATTCTTTGATGTTCTCATGCCAGTTCTTCCACTGTCTTCCTCTTCTTCTCCCGCCCTCGATGGTGCCTTGCATGATTGTTTTGGGCAGACTGGTGTGTCGAGTGTTGTGCCCAAACCATCATATCAGCTTGCGTCTCTTAACAGTTGAAAGGAGAGGTTCCTGAGGTCCAGCAAGGTTCTTAGTTCTGCTCCGCACATATTCATTGGTCCTGTGCTCGATCCAGGAAATTTGAAGGAGCTTCCTCAGGCATTTGTTCTCGAAGGCCTGTTGGAGACTGACACTGCAAGTAAGTAAAGATTGGCAATACTGTTATCATATATATATGCATATAAGAATCACGTCAAAGTTTCGGAAAAGAAATATTAAAAAAAAAATAATCGAAGATACTCAGCTATCCAATCACACATGTAATTTCACGCATTTTCTTTGCTTTCCTTCAAGAACATTTAATCATAATCACCCAGATAAAGACAAAAACAAAACATGGTGAACCGCCTTCAATGCATTATTTTTTACTCATGGCTGACAAATCCTTGTCCCGTTCGCCATGCTTTTGCCATAGATGGCAATCGGTTTGATTAATCATACTGGCACCATGACCCAACTCCACTGACCCGGAAGCTCTACGGCTGCGTGGAGGACCTGCAGAGTACAGTTGCCTTCATCCCGGTGACTGGGGTGTCCATTTGAAGGACAAGAGGAAGAAAGATTGATTGACTGAATCTTTAACGGGTAAAGAATTAGGCGCAGTAAAGGCCTTTTTACAATTCTGCCCATTTTACGACACAAAACATAAACAATAAAGAACGACACAAAACATAGAAATAAAGAAATAAAATAAAATGAAATAAAATGATAAGAACGACGAATAAAAACAGTAACTGGAATAGTCTATTAAAAGTAACAAAGCAATGAAAAGAACAATTGGTACATTATCATGTACGTACGTACTTACACACACAGACACAGACACACAGACACACCCAGAAACACACACACACACACACACACACGCACGCACGCACGCACGCACGCACGCACGCACACACACACACGCATTATAAGGCAAGCAAACAAGACAAGTTTCAAGTTACAAGTTTTAATTATCCTTTCATTCCTGTTGGAGTTTGGAGGATTACTGCAAAACAATCTTTTCATGCCCAGAACAAACATTTCCAAATACACAACAATGTCACATTGAAGTTGAGAAAACACAAATGTTTTTTAACTCCAAAAGTATAGCTAGGCAAATCTAATCATCTTACTTATAGCTAAAATGACTTTTTTGAGCATATTACAAAGATTAAAAAACCGATTTTGGAGACAAATATTTTTTAGGAACATATCTATTTCGTAACTGATCATAATTGGGACATTCCATTATAAAATGAAACTCATCCTCAATCACAGACATGTTACAAACCTTACAAAACCGTAACTCTCGTGGTATGCCTTTGTGTCTCCCTGTTTCTATTTCGAGCTTATGATTACTACTTCGAAATCTGAAGAAGCTGATAACGTAATTATCAGGCATATGACTTATATATTTTTCTCTACCAAATCCACTTTTGAAATTTCGATAAAACAAACATTTACTACTCGCCTCTAGAGCATGTCTCCATAGATTTTGAAAACTATCTCTCAAAGCAATGTTTACATTCTTTCAGAAAGATTCCCTCTCCAAAAAGAATTGAGTATCCCAAACACATTCATACCCTGCTTCTATTAAAATGTGTCTCATACAACTCATCCATTTTGAAGAATAAAAACCATTTCGATATAAGTTACGTAATATCAAATATATTTTCCCAGCATATTTTTCTGTGTTTGATATCACTAAGCTGGTCCAAAATCGAACTAATCTCATTTTCACTAACACACGAATTGGATAAATGCCAGTTTCTCCATAAACAGTTTGGGTCATAGTATTTCTGGTCAGTCTGAACAAGCGTTTCAAAAATTTCAATTCTAATTTTTCAAGTATATCTACATTTTCATAACCCCATATTTCTGCACCATACAACAAAATAGGAACAATCATAGACTGGTACATGTCCAGAATGATATGTAAAGGTAAATCTTGATTTCTGG
>NC_134881.1:24370372-24372872 GCF_041734735.1 Babylonia areolata
ACGTACAATAAAACAGCACCATGTGGTTCAGTTGTTTGCCGTTGTGTGTCAGACACCTTGTATTGGGTTAACACTCAACTCTGAACTGACATGTGGCAAGCAAAGGATAAACGTTTGTGGTGTGTGTGTGTGTGTGTGTGTGTGTGTGTGCGTGTGTGTATGTGTGTGCGTGTGTGTGTGTGTGTGCGCGTGTGTGTGTGTGTGTGTGTGTGTGTGTGTGTGTACAGAGTGGGGGGTTGTGGGGAGTGCATGCATGTGTGTTTGCATGTGTGTGTGTGTGATTTTCTCTGTGTGTGTGTGTTTGCACGTATGTGCATGTATGCGTGGATTTGTATGTGTTTGTCCGTGTGTGTATGTATGTGTGCATTAGTGTGCATGTGCGTATATGTGTGTGTATGTGCATACCTGTGTGTGTGTGTGTGTGTGTGTGTGTGTGTGTTTGAATGTGTGCACGCGTGTGTACACCTTGTGTCTATAAACATCAATTTCTGACAAACCACCAGACGGATTCAGTTTTGCACATTTTATTTTCACAATGTCTTTTTGTCTTTTCTTTTTTTTTTTCTTCTTTTTTTTTTTTTCCCCTTTTTTTTTTCCTCTTTTCTTTTTCTGTTTTTTTTTCTTTCAAACTTGTCTCCAACGCTGGCCGCACCCAGTTACTGTCATTTTGTTGTTCAGATTTTTAGGCATTGTGTGGTGTGGTCCTGACCCAAAAAAATAAAACATCCAGCAGCTGTTGTTTTTATTGTTGTTATTGTGTGTGTGCTTGTGTGTGTGTTGTGTGTGTGTGTGTGTGTGTGTGTGTGTGTGTGTGTGTGTGTGTACGTGTGTATGCCTGTGTGTGTCTGTGTGTTTTGTTCAATGTGTGTAGCGGGGTACTGTGCATGCTTCTCTCTCTGCACGTGACGTAAAATAAAAACACAACGCCATGTGGTTCAGTTGTTTGCCATCGTGTGTAAGACACCTTGTATTGCGGTCAACACTCAGTTAACTTGATTGCTGATGGGATGGAGGGAGGTATGTAAAAGACGGGTGGGGAGGGGGGGGTACTGTATGTGTGTGTGTGTGTGTGTGTGTGCGTGTGTACGTGTGTGTGTGTGTGTGTGTGTGTGTACGCGCGCGCGTGTGTATGTGTGTGCATGCGTTTGTGTGTTTTCTTGTGTGTGTATTTGCTCGTGTGTATACGTGTGTGTGTGTGTGTGTGTGTGTGTGTGTGTGTGTGTGTGAATTTGCGTGCGTCTGTGTGTGTGTGTGAATGCGTTTGTGTGTTTGCTTGTGTGTGTGTTTGCTCGTGTTTGTTTGCTCGTGTGTATACGTTTGTGTGTGTGTCTGTGTCTGTGTCTGTATCTGTGTACGCGTGTCTGTGTGTGTGTGTGTGTGTGTGTGTGTGTGTGTGTGTGTGTGTGTGAGCATGCGTTTGTGTGTTTGCTTGTGTGTGTGTTTGCTCGTGTATATAGTGTGTGTGTGTGTGTCTGTGTGTGTGTGCGTGCGCGCGTGCACGACGTAAAAACATAGCGCCACGTGGTTGGTCTTGCCTCGCGTGTGTCAAACAGCTCGTATGTTGTGTCAACACTCAACTTTGACTGACACATGGCAGGAAGGGAAAACAACCTGTGGTGTGTGTGTGTGTGTGTGTGTGTGTGTGTGTATGCGTATGCGTATGCGTGTGTACGTGTGTGCGTGTATGTGTGCGTGTGTGTGTGCGTGTGTTTGTGTGCGTGTAGGGGGGGAAGGGGGAGTCTGTGTGTGTGTGTGTGTGCGTGTGGGGGGGGGGGGATGTGTATGTGTGTGTGTGTGTGTGTGTGTGTGTGTGTGTGTACGTGTGTGTGTATGTGTGTGCGTGTGTGGTAGGGTGGGGTGGGGGTCTGTGTGTGTTCGTGTGTGTGTGTGTGTGTGTGTGTGTGTGTGTGTGTGTGTGTGTGTGTCTGTGTGTGTGTGTACGTGTGTGTGTATGTGTGTGTGTGTATGTGTGTGCGTGTGTGGTGGGGTGGGGTGGTGGTCTGTGTGTGTTCGTGTGTGTGTGTGTGTGTCTGTGTGTCTGTGTGTGTGTGTATGTGTGTGTGTGTATGTGTGTGCGTGTGTGGTGGGGTGGGGTGGGGGTCTGTGTGTGTGTGCGTGTGTGTGTGTGTGTCTGTGTGTGTGTGTGTTGGAGCTGGAAGGAAGTTGTTAGAGGAGGATAGTAGTGGTGGTGATGGTGGTGATGGTGGTGGTGGGGTGGGTCAGTAAATCTTGTGTGTCTTTGTGTGTTACCGGTTGTTGTTGTTTTTTTGTTGTTGTTTTTTTGTTTCTTTTTTGTCTGCTTTGTTGTTGTTGTTGTTGTTATCATTATTTTTCTTCTCTTTTTTTTTTTTTTTTTCGGGGTTTGGGGATGGGGGGGGGGGGGGAGTTTGGAATCTTACGGGAGGCAGGGGTTGGTTATGTTTGGGGAATATTTTGGGGTGGTGATGGTTGTTGGGGGGGGGGAGGGGGGGAGGGGTAAGGGTAGAACCAATGTTGCACA
>NC_134881.1:24415372-24432872 GCF_041734735.1 Babylonia areolata
TTTAAAAAAAAAAGGAAAAGAAGAGAGAGAGAGAGAGAGAGAGAGAGAGAGAGAGAGAGACGACATACACACACACACGCACACGCACACACGCGCGCGCGCGCGCGCGCGCACAGAGAGAGAGAGAGGACATACAGAGACAGAGACAGAGAGGGGACATATAGACAGAGACACAGAGAGAGAGAGGACATACAGACACATACACACACACACACACACACACACACACACACACACACACACACACACACACACACACACACAGAGGGCATACAGAGACAGACAGAGACAGAAGGGGGGACATATAGACAGAGACACAGAGAGAGAGGACATACAGAGACAGACACACACACACACACACACATAGAGGACATACAGAGACAGACAGAGACAGAGAGGGGACATATAGACAGAGACAGAGAGAGAGAGGGGACATACAGGGACAGACAGAGACAGAGAGGGGACATATAGACAGAGACAGAGACAGAGAGGGGACATATAGACAGAGACAGAGAGAGAGAGAGGACATATAGACAGAGACAGAGACAGAGAGGGGACATACAGGGACAGACAGAGACAGAGAGGGGACATATAGACAGAGACACACAGAGAGAGAGAGAGGAGACACACACACATACACACACACACACACACACACACACACACACACACACACAGAGGACATACAGAGACAGACAGAGACAGAGAGGGGACATATAGACAGAGACACAGAGAGAGAGGACATACAGAGACAGAGATACACACACATACAGAGAGAGGACATACAGAGACAGACAGAGACAGAGAGGGGACATATAGACAGAGACAGAGAGAGAGAGAGAGAGGACATACGGAGACAGAGACAGAGACAGAGAGGGGACATATAGACAGAGACAGAGAGAGAGAGAGAGAGGACATACGGAGACAGAGACAGAGAGGGGACATATAGACAGAGACACAGAGAGAGAGAGAGAGGACATACGGAGACAGAGACAGAGAGGGGACATATAGACAGAGAGAGAGAGAGAGGGGACATACAGAGACAGACAGAGACAGAGAGGGGACATATAGACAGAGACACAGAGAGAGAGAGAGGACATACAGACAGAGACACAGAGACAGACAGACAGACAGAGAAAAGAAAGAGAAAGGGGGTATCTGGGTCATTGTTCACATCACATCAAACACGCTGATATTGACCATTGAAAAGAAAAGGGTGACACAAAATGCAGGCAAAAGAGCTTTGTCCTAAAAAAAAAAAAAAAAAAAAAAAAAAAAGCATTAAAACGCTGTAGGGGTGTAGGGGGGGGAGGGATGGAGGCGAGGGAGAGTGAGGAGCGGGGAGGGAGGGGGGGAGGAGGAAAGGGAGTACTGGCGACCCAATAGCTGACAAAAAAAAATGCAACAACAAAATGATAATGATAATAACGGGAAAAAAAAACAAAAACAAAAACGAGGAAAAACAACAACAACAACAACAACAACAACAAAACCTAGTGTCGCGATATGAACAAGATTGCAACAACAACAACAAAACAAAACAAAAAGGTGGGTGGAGGGGGGGGGGAGAAAGAAAAAGACAAAAATAAAAAATAACGACAGCTGCTGACAATATACGATACAGCTTCCGCTTGAGCGAGCAGCGTCATTTCCGCTCTCTCTCTCTCTCTCTCTCTCTCTCTCTCTGTATGTCTGTCCGATGCCCGCAGCGGATTGAAGATGACGCAGGTAGGCATTGGGAGCCAGTGAAGTGCGCTGTTCACCGCTCACTGGGCAAGGCAGGCAGTTAGACTGGAGGGAGGGGAGGTGAGGGGGGAGGGGCGTGGGGCGTCGGGGGGAGGGGGGGGGGACTTTCTGTGTGAGGCCAATTATTTTACCCCCACCCCCACCCCCACCCCCCTAGCCCCCCGCCCCCTCCTCCCAGAAACTGCTGACATAATAGTCATTCCGTATCCTTCACGAAATTATGCACACACACACACACACGCGCGCGCACGCGCACACACGCACATACACACACACACGTGCGTACACACGCACACACGCGTGCGTACGCACGCGCACCCACTTACACGTACACGTACGCAAACGCGCACACACACACGCGCGCGCGCACACACACACACACACACACACACACACACACACTGTGTTTTGCGTTTGTGTGTGTGTGTGTGGTTTATCAAAATGGAAGGTTGGCAGCGATGCCCAAGGCAAGGGGTAGAGGGGGCGGGGGGTGACTAGGGGGGGGGGGGGGTGCATGGGTTATCTGATCAGCATATCTGTCCTGGCAATACTTGTACGCCTAACATCTATCAATAAATTATTGGTCTTTGTCTCTGTTCGTCTATTTCTGTCCCTTCATCTGTCTGTCTCTGTGTCTGTCGGTCTGTCTGTCTGTTTTCCTCTCTCTCTCTCTCTCTCTCTCTCTCTCTCTCTCTCTCTCTCTCTTTCTCTATAACCTTCTAATGCAGCGATAATGAAATATCAAAGTGTCAACATGTCTCTTTCTCTTGGGTTATGTTTTTTTTAATTCCTTCTCATAAATAAAACGATAGGACAACGAGAGAAGCATATATCAGAAACAATTATTCATTTGTATAATTTGTTGGAGAGTGTGCGAGGGAGGAGAGTGAGAGAGAGAGAGAGAGAGAGAGACGGGGGCTGGGGAGGGGGAGAGACAGACAGGCAGAGAATTGAATAATAAATTGAATTGATTAAATTTTATTTTTCTGAGGGTAATGCATAAGCAAAATAAAGCTTTTTTTTTCATACAACCCTCGAAGGAGAAACAGTAACATGAACAAAGGGGGAATCATCATATCACTACAGCATGCATAATTATTATAGTCATGGATACATGAATGGTAATTTGACATTTACACCACTAAATAGAGGAGAATTAGAGGTGAGAGATATGAGGGGACAGATAGAGAGAAAGAGACATAGTACCAAAAAAATGAAAATTAACATAAGTCAAGATAATGATCAATCAATGAATACAATGGAATGAAAGAAAAAAAAATTAAATAAATAAAAAATAAATAAAAATTAATTTTAAAAACACCAAAAAGCGAGGCTGAAATAAGCATGCATACGTTACAAAAAGCAGTAACAGAAATAACGCAAAAAAAAAAAAAAAAAACCAAAACAACAATAACAATAACAACACAGAGAGAGAATGAGGGTAATAGAGTAAGCAAAATAATGCTTTTTTTTTTCATCCAGCCCTCGAAGAGGAAACAGTAACATAAAGAAAGGGGGATTCATTATATCAGTGCAGCATGCAGAGAGAGAAAGAGACAGAGGCATAGAGAGAGAGAGAGAGAGAGATAGGGGGAGGAGGACTATGGGGGAGGGGGGGTGGGGGGGGCGATCAACTTCGTAAACAACAGTAATGTCAGAAGACCCAGAGAAAAAAGTCACGAAAAACGAAGAAAAAACGGTGAACATTAATCTTAAACTTTAACACACACAAAAAAACCCATCAACAGCAAACTAGTCAGAAACCAAAAGCTACATGATAATAGTCACTTCGTTTGCGCGGGAGGGGAGGTGGGGGAAGGGGGGGGGGACAGAAACACGTGAAAACTTTCTCACTGTGGTTAGCATGTATCAGTCGGGACATGAATCCAAGCACAGCCGGACAAAATAATGATACCCCCCCCCCCCTCTCTCTCTCTCTCTCTCTCTGTTCTGGGACTTCTCTCCAGGTGGTAATCTTTTTCAGTTCCTGAAGGAAATCAACATTTTTAATTTAATTCAAATTTTTACATGACAGTGGGTGAATCAGACTTTTCAACGCTATTTTCATTATTCATTCATTCTTTTTTTCTTTTTTTTCTTTTTTTCGTGGACTGAGCGGACGAGGGTGGAGTTGTCTTTTCTTGGACTGAGCGGGACGTGGGTAGAGTTGTCTTTTCTTAGACTGAGTGGGACGTGGGTAGAGTTGTCTTTTCTTGGACTGAGCGGGGCGTGGGTAGAATTGTCTTTTCTTGGATTGAGCGGGACGTGGGTGGAGTTGTCTTTTCTTGGACTGAGCGGGACGTGGGTAGAGTTGTCTTTTCTTGGACTGAGCGGGACGTGGGTGGAGTGTTTTCTTCCTTCGCTTTGTTTAGAGTGACCTTTTTCATTTTAATTTTTTGGCTTTTTTTTCAACTGTTTTTGTAGGGGGGGGGGGGGTGGTGGCGCGGGGGGGGAGGGGGGTGGTGGCGCGGGGGGGGGGGGGGGGGGGGGGGGGGTGTATGAACTGACCGGGGTTCGGCCCTGACCTAATTCCTGTGTGGTCTGCTGGGCCACAAGCAACAGGGTTTTACTCCATTCGTATCCTCTGCTCTGCTGCCTCCTTCAAGTCCCGACAAAATGACCAAGACGGGTCAGAATGTGAGATTTTTTTTTCTGTATCACAGTTTGGTTAATTTGTGGGGGGGGGGGGGGGGGGGGTTCTGATCCGAATAACTGGCATACAACACTGATGTGTATAATTGGTTTGTTGCGTTTTTTTCTGACCCGAATAAGTCAATTTGATGGGCGCAATAGCCGAGTGGTTTAAGCGTTGGACTTTCAATCTGCGGGTCCCGGCGACTGGTGGGTAAAGGGTGGAGATTTTTCCGATCTCCCAGGTCAACATATGTGCAAACCTGCTAGTGCCTGAAACCCCTTCGTGTGTGTATGCACGCAGAATATCAAATACGCACGTTTAAGATCCTGTGAACCATATTATCAGTGTTCGGTGGGTTATGGAGACACGAAAATACCCAGCATGCATGAACCACGACAGTCATCGGCAATTCGATGCATGTTGGTCGTGTAACGGAAAGAATAATAAGAAGTATAAAATAGTTGTTTTTGTTTTGTTGATGTTGTCTTTGTTGTTTTGTGGTTGTTGCTCTTGTTGTTGTTTTCAGGGGTGTGTGGGTTCAGTCTCAAAGTGTTCAGATCTGCTGTGTTCTCGAGCCAGGGCATGAATCCACTCGTGCAGAAGATTAGTGTCAGCTTCAAGCCCGAGACGCCAACATGCCTGGACTGATCCACATTACACCACATTGTCTGTGTTTGAATCACTCTTTTTGTCACAACAAATTTCTCCGTGTGAAATTCGGGCTGCTCTCCCCAGGGAGAACGCGTCACTACACTGACAACGCCACCCTTTTTTTTCTGCCTGCAGTTTTATTTATTTTCCTATCCAAGTGGATTTTTCTACAGAATTTTGCCAGGGACTACCCTTTTGGTTGCCTTGGGTTCTTTTACGTGCGCTAAATGCATGCTGCACACGGTACCTCGATTCATCGTCTCATCCGAATGACTAGCGTCCAGACCATCACTTAAGGTCTAGTGGAGGGGGAGAAAATACTGGCGACTGCCGGTGTGATTCGAACCAGTGCGCTCGGATTCTCTTGCTTCCTAGGCGGACGCGTTACCTCCAGGCTAACACGCCACACACAATAGCTTTTGTCTGGAAAAAAAAGGAAAAAGAAAACAAATGAGCGCATTCAATATCTCCAGACCCAACGCTCTGCGGGTGACGGACACACGAACAGACCCATGATCCACATCCACACCCGAAAACAGAAGTATGGCTTCCTATATGACACAGGGTAGAAATTGGTCATCATACACGTAAAAAGCCCAGTCAGTACAAGACAAGAAAGGAAAGACAAGTACAAGACAAGACAAAACACGACACAACACACGACACGACACGACGCGACATGACACGACACGACACACGACACAAGACACAAGACACAAGACAAGACAAGACAAGACACACGATACGACACGACAACACGACACGACATGACACGCGACACAACACGACACGACACGACACGACATACGACATACGACACACGACAGGACACGATACAACATGAAACGACACGGCACATGACACGACACGACACGACACGACACGACACGACACGACACCACACGACACGACACGACACGACATACGACACACGACAGGACACGATACAACATGAAACGACACGGCACACGACACGACACGACACGACACGACACGACACACGATACGACACGACACGACACGACACACGATACGACACAACACACGACACGACACGACACACGACACGACACGACACGACACGACACGACACACGACACGACACGACACGACACGACACACCACACCACACCACACCACACACAAGACAAGACAAGACACAAGACAAGACAAGATAAGACACGACGCGACGTGACGTGAAATGACACGACACGACAAGACAAATCAAGACACGACACGACACGACACGACATGACACGTGATGTTTATTTCAGAAAACCCCGTGAGGGGTACAGGAGGCAGCAGACATGTTTGTCGGCAGTGGCAGAAGCAGAAGGAAGACGACAAGATTCACATAATAATTATTCATGGGGAATCATCTTTTTTGTCTGGGTCAGAGGACCCAATCAGTGGGTTGGTTTGGTGCTCTGTGTGTGTGTGTGTGTGTGTGTGTGTGTGTGTTTCTGCTTTTGTTTGTAACCCGCTTGGAGTAGACCGTCTAGCCAACGACTGAGATGAAAAATACTTGTAGCAACAAAACTGGCATGGAAAGGATATTGCATCTGAAAATAATTATTGTTGTTGTTGTTGTTAATGTTGTCTGGCGGGGAAAGTGGATTGGGATTTTTTTTTTTTTTTTTAATCGTTATTGTCGCTGTTGTTTTTGGGTTTTTTTTGTTTGTTTGTTTGTTTTTTAACGTGTTCTTATTCTTGTTGCTCCTATTCTCGTATTCAGTTCTTTCTCTGAACTTTTCTTCCTGTTCTTGTTCTTGTTCGTCGTGTTGTTGTTGTTGTTCTTCTTCTTCTTCTTCTTCTTCTTCTACTTGCTGTTGTTGTTGTTCTTCTTCTTCTTGCTGTTGTTGTTGTTGTTGTTATTGTTGTTGTTGTTCTTCTTCTTCTTCTTCTACCTCTTATTATTCTTTCGTTGTTTGCACTGTCGTTTTAACGTACATCGGAAGGAGCAAAACAGGCTGTGTTATTCTCAGTTGTACGGCATACCAGGCTGTCGGTGTGTGGCAAATAAACTAATATGTTGATTTGTACATCGAGTAGATTGGCTCCCAGTAGTAATGATTTTTTTTTTTTTTTTTAATGATGAAAAGGACAGTGTTCGCTTCAGTATTAAGAAATGCTATAAATATAGACAGCGCCTTGAAGGAACGCCTGTAGAAATGTTGCCATAGTGGTAGTGAGATTGCGATGGTTGTGGTGGTGATGGTGGTGGAGGTGATGGCATTGGTATTATCCCTGTTCTTAGACGAATGTCTTTTTCTAATTATTTCATTAGTGTTTGTGTTACTGCTGCTGCTTTTATTTTGTCGATGTGTATCACACGATGAGTCAACGAGTATCCCTCTGTTGTTATCCAGAAAAAGAAAAGAAGTACAAATACTTTGTTTAGACTGGAGGAAGTGTGTGTGTGTGTGTGTGTGTGTGTGTGTGTGTGTGTGTGTGTGTGTGTGTGTGTGTGTGCGTGCATGTGTGTGCGTGTGTGCGTTGGTTGGCTGGTTAGTTGGTTGGTTGGTTAGTAATCAATTTAACGTCTGTTCATTATAGTTATTTTTAGACGGTGTGAGGTGGGGGAAGGGTGTGGGAGGAAGTGCGTGTGAATGTGTGTTGCTTTTCTAAGGGAGTGATTGACACTGACAGATTTGGAAAGACAGAAGGAGAGAGAGAGAGCGACGGAGAGACAGACACACGGACAGACAAGACATGAGCGGCGCAGAGAAAGACAGAGACAGAGACAGGAAGAAAGGAAGAAGGAGGGTGACGCAATGAGCGGCCACTTAGAACCAGCACTCACACTTTCCTGTCCCTTAGAGCGGTCTGTCAGCACGCACGTCCACAGCTGAAGAGCGGACTGTCTGTCACGGCTGAAGAGCAGTCTGTCTGTCTCTCAGCACGCACGTGCACGACTGTAGAGCGGTCTGTCTGTCTGTCAGCAAGCACGTGCACGGCTGTAGAGCGGTCTGTCTGTCTGTCAGCACGCAAGTGCACGTCTGTAGAGCGGTCTGTCTGTCTCTCAGCACGCACGTGCACGACTGTAGAGCGGACTGTCTGTCTGTCAGCACGCACGTGCACGACTGTAGAGCGGTCTGTCTGTTTGTCAGCACGCACGTGCACGGCTGTAGAGCGGTCTGTTTGTTTGTCAGCACGCACGTGCACGTCTGTAGAGTGGTCTGTCTGTCTCTCAGCACGCACGTGCACGACTGTAGAGCGGTCTGTTTGTTTGTCAGCACGCACGTGCACGTCTGTAGAGAGGTCTGTCTGTCTCTCAGCACGCACGTGCACGGCTGTAGAGCGGTCTGTTTGTCAGCACGCACGTACACGGCTGTAGAGAGGTCTGTCTGTTTGTCAGCACGCACGTGTACGACTGTAGAGCGGTCTGTCTGTCAGCATGCACGTGCACGTCTGTAGAGCAGTCTGTCTGTTTGTCAGCACGCACGTGCACGACTGTAGAGCGGTCTGTCTGTTTGTCAGCACGCACGTGCACGGCTGTAGAGCGGTCTGTCTGTCTGTCAGCACGCACGTGCACGACTGTAGAGCGGTCTGTTTGTTTGTCAGCACGCACGTGCACGTCTGTAGAGTGGTCTGTCTGTCTCTCAGCACGCACGTGCACGGCTGTAGAGCGGTCTGTTTGTCAGCACGCACGTACACGGATGTAGAGAGGTCTGTCTGTTTGTCAGCACGCACGTGTACGACTGTAGAGCGGTCTGTCTGTCAGCATGCACGTGCACGGCTGTAGAGCGGTCTGTCTGTCTGTCAGCACGCACGTGCACGTCTGTAGAGCAGTCTGTCTGTTTGTCAGCACGCACGTGCACGACTGTAGAGCGGTCTGTCTGTTTGTCAACACGCACGTGCACGGCTGTAGAGCGGTCTGTCTGTCAGCACGCACGTTCACGTCTGTAGAGCGGTCTGTGTTAGCACGCACGTGCACGTCTGTAGAGCAGTCTGTCGGTCTGTCAGCACACACGTGCACGACTGTAGAGCGGTCTGTCTGTCAGCACTCACGTGCATGTCTGACTCCAGAAAGGAAGAATGTCCGCTCTGCTCAGACACGCGATCAAGCTCGACAGAAAACAAACAAACAAACAAACAAAACATCGTGGGCCACACAACCCAAAAGTCAGGAAAGAAGGATGAGCTGTCATCGTCAATAAAGGAGAGGGGAAAAACACACCAAAAAACGACATCAGAATGATGGGAAGAGAGAGAGAGAGACAGAGAGAGAGAGAGAGAGAGAGAGAGAGAGAGAGAGAGAGAGAGCGAGCGACAGACAGACCGACAGGCAAACCGACAGGCAGACAGAGAGGAAGGGGAAATAATGAAAAGGGAAAAGAATGGTAAATGCCGATAAAAGCAACATTGTCAGGGAGAGATGACTGGAAAAGAAAAAAAGAGGGAGAGAGGGAGGGAGAGAGAGAGAGGGAGAGAGAGAGAGAGAGAAAGACTTGGCTGTCAAACGAACCCAGCAAGATGGGATCAATATACTTCAAAAGAGACGTTGTCATCTTGACTCCACCCCCACACCCCCCCTCCCCAATTCCCCCCATCCCCTACCCCTAGCCCCCCTCCTCCTACCCCCCCTCCCCTCCCGCCATCCGCACCTCCCCACCCTTACCCTTACACCCCTTCCTCCCCTCCCCCCTCCCCCTCCACCACCACGCTCCCTCTCATCCCCTTACCTTCCCTGCCCTACCCTACCCCTACATCCATCCCCACTCCCTGACCATCTATCTCTCTCCCTCCCCCCACCTACCAGACACACACACACACACACACACACACACACACACATCACATCACAGGTCCACGCCATGGAGACAGACCCAAGGCACGCGAGCTGCAATTCTCTGCGGGGTTTGGCTGGCGTCGACTGAAGAGCCGATGACGTGATCCCCGTGCGTCGTGCTAGGGGCATTGACGTCACGCCATACGTCACCTTTTTTTCCACTTTGCTGTCTCGCGATGGGGATGGTGGGTGGCGGGGGGATGGGAGGGTTACTGTGTGTGTGTGTGTGTGTGTGTGTGTGTTTTGTAGGTGTTGTGTGTCTAGTGATTTAGATCAGAGGAACAAGCGGGATTGCGTGTGTGGTGGTGGTGATATTTTTTTGTATTTTCTTCTTTTCTTCTTCTTCTTCTTCGTTGTCGCCATCGTTAAGGAAATGAAGACAGATGAACAGGTCAATTATACATAATTCAGATTGTGGGATTATTTAGCCACTCCTTTCTTTATTGTCTCTGTCTCTGCATATCTTCGTCTTCGTCAGCAACTATCTCCGTCTCTCCCTACATCATTAGTAAAATTACTGACTAAATTGATCGGCTGTTCTGTAAGTCCATTCCTGTGGTCTGCAGATCGCAACGGAACAAGCTGTTGCACGTCTTAAATGAGCATCTTTTTTTCACTTTTTATTTAACTGAAAGATTATTGATTAGAACATTGTACTACAACAACAACAACTACTACTACTGCTGCTACTTCTACCACTACTACTACTACTACTCTGTTACGACTAGTACTACTACTATTACTGCTGCTGTTCTTGCTACTACTACTACTACTACTACTACTACTACTACTACTTATAATGATGATTTGTATTTGTATTTCCTTTTAGCACAACAGATTTCTCTGTGTGAAATTCGGGCTGCTCTCCCCAGAGAGAGTACGTCGCTACACTACAGCGCCACTTTTTTTTTCTTTTTTTTTCCTGCGTGCAGTTTTATTTGTTTTTCCTATCGAAGTGGATTTTTCCGCAGAGTTTTGTCAGGAACAACCCTGTTGTTGCCGTGGGTTCTTTTACGTGCGCTAAGTGCATGCTAGCACACGGGACCTCGGTTTATCGTCTCATCCGAATGAATAGCGTCCAGACCACCACTCAAGGTCTAGTGGAGGAGGAGAAAATATCGGCGGCTGAGCTGTGATTCAAACCAGCGCGCTCAGACTCTCTCGCTTCCTATGCGGACGCGTTACCTCTAGGCTATCACTCCACTTTGATAATGATAATGATAACAGTAATACTGCTACTACTATCAATAACAGTTATAATGATAATGATGAGAAGAAGGAGAAGAAGAACAAGAAGAAGAATATAGCAATACATTGACATATCGGTTTCAAACCTCTCCAAGCGCTTTACAAACTACACGTGGGGGAGGACGGGGGGAAGGGGGGGGGGGAGATACGGATCCAAAGAGGGCAGATGATATAGATGAAACACGTGTGGGTCTCTTTTGTCTGTCTGTCTGTCTGTCTGTCTGTCTGTCTGTGAAGAACAGTGCCTTCGGCAAACCTGTGACACAGCGGTGCAGCGGCACAGCTTTCGAAATCAACCAGTTAGACAGTCAGATATCTATCTATCTATCTATCTATCTATCTATCTATATATATATATATATATATATATATATATATATATATATATATATATATAAAGAGAGAGAGAGAGAGAGAGAGAACTGATTGTGTTTTGAAAATGATACATTGTATCATTTGTGATTTTGAACTGCTTCCACGCAGACAGATTTAGAGAGAAAGCGAGGGAGAGAGAGAGACAGGCGAAAGACAGACAGACAGACAGCGACAGACAGAGAGACAAAAATAAATACATAGATAGATAGGAGCACACACAAACTAAAAAAAAATTAAAATAACCACGAAAAACTCCGACTGAGACAGAGGCAGAGAGTGACAAAGACACAAAGAAAGAGATAGACAGTACAGAAAGACAGAGAATGAGACAAACACAGAAAGGCAAAGACAGACAATGTGTGTGTGTGTACAGTGTGTGTGTGTGTGTGTGTGTGTGTGTGTGCAGTGTCTGTGCGTGTGTGAGAGAGAGAGACAGACAGACAGACAGACACAGAGAGAGACAGAGAAACAGAGAGAGAGAGAGAGACAGAGATATATACACAGAGAGAGAATTTTCCGGTTGATGATATTGATTTCATCAATTTTCACTGCGAAAACCAAAAGCAAAGAGTAAGGTGAGTGGGAGGTTGGGGGAGGGGGGTTGTGGGTGTTGGGGGTGGGGGGGGGTGGCGGACTGATTAATTAGAAATAGCGCTGATGATAAATCCATAAATAGATTAACATCCCATCAGAGATGAGGAGGAGGAACCCAAAAGACGCTAGAAAGAAAGAGACAAAGGAAAAGACAGAGACACAGAAAGACAGAGAGACAGACACAGAAAGACAGAGAAAGAAAGAAAGAAAGAAAGACAGAGACACAGAAAGACAGGGACACAGAACGACAGAGACACAGAAAGACAGAGACAGGGACACAGAAAGACAGAGAGACAGAGACACAGAAAGACAGAGAGACAGGGACACAGAAAGACAGAGACAGGGACACAGAAAGACAGAGAGACAGAGACACAGAAAGACAGAGACAGGGACACAGAGAGACAGAGACACAGAAAGACAGAGACAGGGACACAGAAAGACAGAGACAGGGACACAGAAAGACAGAGAGACAGAGACACAGAAAGACAGAGACAGGGACACAGAAAGACAGAGAGACAGAGACACAGAAAGACAGAGAGACAGAGACACAGAGAGACAGAGACAGGGACACAGAAAGACACAGAGACAGACACAGAAAGACAGAGACAGGGACACTGAAAGACAGAGACAGGGACACAGAGAGACAGGGACACAGAGAGACAGGGACACAGAGAGACAGAGACAGGGACACAGAAAGACAGAGACACAGAAAGACAGAGAGACAGGGACACAGAGAGACAGAGACAGGGACACAGAAAGACACAGAGACAGGGACACAGAAAGACAGAGACAGGGACACAGAAAGACAGAGACAGGGACACAGAAAGACAGGGACACAGAAAGACAGAAAGACAGACACAGAGAGACAGGGACACAGAGAGACAGAGAGACAGGGACACAGAAAGACAGACACAGAGAGACAGGGACACAGAAAGACAGAGAGACAGGGACACAGAAAGACAGAGACAGGGACACAGAAAGACAGGGACACAGAAAGACAGAGAGACAGGGACACAGAGAGACAGAGAGACAGACACAGAGAGACAGAGAGACAGACACAGAAAGATAGAGAGACAGACACAGAAAGACAGAGAGACAGACACAGAAAGACAGAGACAGGGACACAGAGAGACAGAGAGACAGACACAGAGAGACAGAGAGAGGGACACAGAGAGACAGAGAGACAGGGACACAGAGAGACAGGGACACAGAAAGACAGAGACAGGGACACAGAAAGACAGAGACAGGGACACAGAGACAGGGACACAGAAAGACAGAGACAGGGACACAGAGAGACAGACACAGAAAGACAGAGAGACAGGGACACAGAAAGACAGAGAGACAGGGACACAGAAAGACAGAGAGACAGGGACACAGAAAGACAGAGAGACAGACACAGAGAGACAGACACAGAGAGACAGACACAGAGAGACAGACACAGAGAGACAGAGAAAGAAAGAGAGACAGAGACACAGAAAGACAGAGACACAGAGAGAAAACAAGAAAGACAGGACAGAAAAGAAAAGACAGAGACACAGAAAGACAGAAAGACAGAGAGAAAAACAAGAAAGATAAGAAGGAAAAGGAAAGAAAGAAAGGGGGCAGAGGGAAAAAGAGGGAAAACAGAAAACAAATGAAGGAAAGAAGAGAAAGAGAGATGTGGGGTGACTGACAAAACGGGTAGAATGAGGGAGGAGGGATGGAGAGAGAGAGGGAGGAGGGAGAAAGAGAGAGAGGGAGGAGTGAGAAAGAGATAGAATGAGGAGGGGTGGAGGGAGAGAGGGAGGATGGAGGAAGAGATAGAGAGGTAGGAGGGAGAAAGAGAGGGAGGAAGGATGGAGAGAGAGAGGGAGGAGGGAGAAAGAGAGGAAAGAGGGATGGAGAGAGAGGGAGGAGGGAGAAAGAGAGGGAGGAGGGATGAAGAGAGAGAGGGAGGAGGGAGAAAGAGAGAGAGGGAGGAGTGAGAAAGAGAGAGAATGAGGAGGGGTGGAGGGAGAGAGGGAGGATGGAGGAAGAGATAGAGAGGTAGGAGGGAGAAAGAGAGGGAGGAGGGATGGAGAGAGAGAGGGAGGAGGGAGAAAGAGAGGAAAGAGGGATGGAGAGAGAGGGAGGAGGGAGAAAGAGAGGGAGGAGGGATGAAGAGAGAGAGGGAGGAGGGATGGAGAGAGAGGGAGGAGGGAGAAAGAGAGGAAAGAGGGATGGAGAGAGGGAGGAGGGAGAAAGAGAGAGGGAGGAGGGATGGAGAGAGAGAGGGAGGAGGGAGAAAGAGAGACAGAGAGGAGTGAGAAAGAGAGAGGGAGGGAGGAGGGGTGGAGAGAGAGAGGGAGGAGGGAGAAAGAGAGAGAGGGAGGAGGGATGGAGAGAGAGAGGGAGAAGGGAGAAAGAGAGAGAGAGAGGAGTGAGAAAGAGAGAGGGAGGGAGGAGGGGTGGAGAGAGAGAGGGAGGGGGGAGAAAGAGAGAGGGAGGGAGGAGGGGTGGAGAGAGAGAGAGGGAGGAGGGAGAAAGAGAGAGAGGGAGGAGGGAGAAAGAGAGAGAGAGGGAGGAGGGATGGAGAGAGAGAGGGAGGAGTGAGGAAAAAGGGGGAGAGGGAGGAGTGAGAAAGAGAGGGAGTAGGGAGGGAGAAAGAGAGAGGGAGAAAGAGAGAGGGAGAAAGAGGGGGAGGAGGGAGAAAGAGAGGGAGTAGGGAGGGAGAAAGAGAGAGGGAGAAGAGAGAGGGAGAAAGAGGGGGAGGAGGGAGAAAGAGAGGGAGTAGGGAGGGAGAAAGAGAGAGGGAGAAAGAGAGAGGGAGAAAGAGGGGGAGGAGGGAGAAAGAGAGGGAGTAGGGAGGGAGAAAGAGAGAGGGAGAAAGAGAGAGGGAGAAAGAGAGAGGGAGAAAGAGGGGGAGGAGGGAGAAAGAGAGGGAGTAGGAAGGGAGAAGGAGAGAGAGGGAGGAGGGAGAAAGAGATAGAGAGAGGGAGGAGTGAGAAAAAGAGAGGAGGAGTGAGAAAGAGAGAGAGAGAAGGAGGAGTGAGAAAGAGAGAGATGGAGGAGTGAGAAAGAGAGAGAGAGATGGAGGAGTGAGAAAGAGAGAGAGAGAAGGAGGAGTGAGAAAGAGAGAGATGGAGGAGGGAGAAAGAGAGAGAGAGAGGGAGGAGTGAGAAAAAGAGAGAAGGAGGAGTGAGAAAGAGAAAGAGAGATGGAGAGAGAGAGGGGGGAAAGAGAAAGAGAGGGAGGAGAGAGAAAGAGAGGGAGGAGGGATGGAAAGAAAGAAAGAAAAACATGAGAAAACAAAAGAAAAGCAAACTGTAAAAGAAACATAAAGACGAAAAGTAACGCCAACAACATTAACGAAAAAAAGGGGGGAAAAAAAGAAGAAGATTTTTTAAAAAGAAGAAAAAGAAAGGAGAGAGAATTATAGAGCATGAACGCTTCAAAAACCATAATACTGAGGAGGAAAAAAAAAGTCTCCAGAATATACAATAACCATATGTATGTATGACACGAGATTATAGAGCATGAACGCTACAAAAACCATAATATTGATGACAGAAAAAAAACAGTCTCCAGAATATACAATAACCATTATATGAATGTATGACACTAATATGAAATATTAAGGAGAGAAGAGAGAGAATGAGAGAGAAAGAGAGAGAGAGAGAGAGAGAGAGAGAGAGAGAAACACTCTCCATAATATACAATAACCATGTGTATGTATATATGTATGACACGACATTAAACAGATTCCAGAATTCCTCCTTTCTGCACATGTCCCAGCAGTTTGTCAGCATCCCTGCTCTGTCTGGCCAATATAATAAAAAAAAAAAAAAAATCGATAACGGTTTGAGAGCCGTGTTTCAAACTCCAGAGCGTTGAGGCTGAGGACAATCCTGCCCTCCCTTTCCCCCCTACCCCTCTCCCCCTCGTCTTCCCTCCCCCCCCCCCCCCCACCCCCCCCACCCACCCACCTCGCCTTCCCGCCACCTCTACTACCCCCCCCCCCCCCCCTTCCAATACACGCTGCATCAGCTTCCCCTGGGTCCTGCTGTCGTCAGTTTTTAATGGCGGCTCTCTGACGTCATATCACCCAGACGTCATTCTTCTCGGTGACGCGGCGTCTTTTTTTTTTTTTGTCTTTTTTTTTTTTTTTAAAGCGAACCAGAAATTGATATTGATTCTTCGATGCGGTTTGTAGAATCTGCTTCTTTGGGTTGTTATTGACTTTGTTGTTTTATTTTGTTGTCGTTGTTGTTGTTGTTGTTTTTCATCTTTGTTGTGAGAATGATAAAAACAAACATGTGGATAAATGAGATTGTCACCACGAAGGTGAGCATGAAAGGAGAATCAGAAGGAATGTAGAAATGAACTTGTCAACGCTGCGATGAGAGTGCGTGTGTTTTGCAGGTATCTTTTTGAGAGCAGCACACTGCATGATACACACGAAGGCAAAGTGTGTGTGTGTGTGTGTGTGTGTGTGTGTGTGTGTGTGTATGTGTGTGTGTGTGTGTGCGCGCGCGCGCATGTATATGTGAAACAAACACACACACACATACACGCGTGCACGCACACACACACACACACACACACACACACACACACACACACATGTCATCTCTCTTCTGACATGTCAAAGTTAACTTTCAACTTGCCACTGAGGAAACCACCTTTTTCTGTGTGCTGAGAGTGTAAGTTCTCAGTAGATCAACATAGACACATTGAGACACAGTGGTTAGGGAGGGAGATGGGGGTGGGTGAGGGGACATGTTCTTTTTTTATTTGTTCGTTTATTTTGTTTCGTGGTTTAGCCACAAACTCCAGAAAGTTCCCAAAATCTGCTTCAAGACTTTTTTTCTTTTTCTTTTTTTTGTATTTCTTTTTACCACAACAGATTTCTCTGTGTGAAATTCGGGCTGCTCTCCCCAGGGAGACCGCGTCGCTACACTACAGCGCCACCCATTTTTTTTTTTTTTTTTTTTTGTATTTTTTCCTGCATGCAGTTTTATTTGTTTTTCCTATCGATGTGGATTTTTCTACAGAATTTTGCCAGGAACAACCCTTTTGTTGCCGTGGGTTCTTTTACGTGCGCTAAGTGCATGCTAGCACACAGGACCTCGGTTTATCGTCTCATCAGAATGACTAGCGTCCAGATCACCACTCAAGGTCTAGTGGAGGGGGAGAAAATATCGGCGGCTGAGCCGTGATTCGAACCAGCGCGCTCAGATTCTCTCGCTTCTTAGGCGGACGCGTTACCTCTAGGCCATCACTCCACTTTCTCAATCGAAGGTCAGAAAAACATGAACTTGTGCGTAAGTTTCTGCTCAAAGAACCGGTTGTCAGTTGGGTTTTTTAAAATTTTATTACAAAACAAAACTTCAAGCATCTTGTTATATTATTACGATTGATTCTACGACTATGCCCATACTGGCCTCTGATTTGTCTTTTGTTGTTGTTGTTTTTGTTTTTTGTTTGTTGTTTTGGGGGTG
>NC_134881.1:24434778-24449778 GCF_041734735.1 Babylonia areolata
CCAAACACGACACGACACGACACACCACACCACACCACACCACACACAAGACAAGACAAGACACAAGACAAGACAAGATAAGACACGACGCGACGTGACGTGAAATGACACGACACGACAAGACAAATCAAGACACGACACGACACGACACGACATGACACGTGATGTTTATTTCAGAAAGCCCCCGTGAGGGGTACAGGAGGCAGCAGACATGTTTGTCGGCAGTCTACAGAGGCAGAAGCAGAAGGAAGACGACAAGATTCACATAATAATTATTCATGGGGAATCATCTTTTTTGTCTGGGTCAGAGGACCCAGTCAGTGGGTTGGTTTGGTGCTCTGTGTGTGTGTGTGTGTGTGTGTTTCTGCTTTTGTTTGTAACCCGCTTGGAGTAGACCGTCTAGCCAACGACGGAGATGAAAAATACTTGTAGCAACAAAACTGGCATGGAAAGGATATTGCATCTGAAAATAATTATTGTTGTTGTTGTTGTTAATGTTGTCTGGCGGGGAAAGTGGATTGGGATTTTTTTTTTTTTTTTTTAATCGTTATTGTCGCTGTTGTTTTTGGGTTTTTTTTGTTTGTTTGTTTGTTTGTTTGTTTTTTAACGTGTTCTTATTCTTGTTGCTCCTATTCTCGTATTCAGTTCTTTCTCTGAACTTTTCTTCCTGTTCTTGTTCTTGTTCGTCGTGTTGTTGTTGTTGTTGTTTTCTTCTTCTTCTTCTTCTTCTTCTACTTGCTGTTGTTGTTCTTCTTCCTCTTCTTGCTGTTGTTGTTGTTGTTGTTATTGTTGTTGTTGTTCTTCTTCTTCTTCTTCTTCTTCTACCTCTTATTATTCTTTCGTTGTTTGCACTGTCGTTTTAACGTACATCGGAAGGAGCAAAACAGGCTGTGTTATTCTCAGTTGTACGGCATACCAGGTTGTCGGTGTGTGACAAATAAACTAATATGTTGATTTGTACATCGAGTAGATTGGCTCCCAGTAGTAATGATTTTTTTTTTTTTTAATGATGAAAAGGAAAGTGTTCGCTTCAGTATTAAGAAATGCTATAAATATAGACAGCGCCTTGAAGGAACGCCTGTAGAAATGTTGCCATAGTGGTAGTGAGATTGCGATGGTTGTGGTGGTGGTGGTGGTGGTGGAGGTGATGGCATTGGTATTATCCCTGTTCTTAGACGAATGTCTTTTTCTAATTATTTCATTAGTGTTTGTGTTACTGCTGCTGCTTTTATTTTGTCGATGTGTATCACACGATGAGTCAACGAGTATCCCTCTGTTGTTATCCAGAAAAAGAAAAGAAGTACAAATACTTTGTTTAGACTGGAGGAAGTGTGTGTGTGTGTGTGTGTGTGTGTGTGTGTGTGTGTGTGTGTGTGTGTGTGCGTGCATGTGTGTGCGTGTGTGCGTTGGTTGGCTGGTTAGTTGGTTGGTTGGTTAGTAATCAATTTAACGTCTGTTCATTATAGTTATTTTTAGACGGTGTGAGGTGGGGGAAGGGTGTGGGAGGAAGTGCGTGTGAATGTGTGTTGCTTTTCTAAGGGAGTGATTGACACTGACAGATTTGGAAAGACAGAAGGAGAGAGAGAGAGAGCGACGGAGAGACAGACACACGGACAGACAAGACATGAGCGGCGCAGAGAAAGACAGAGACAGAGACAGGAAGAAAGGAAGAAGGAGGGTGACGCAATGAGCGGCCACTTAGAACCAGCACTCACACTTTCCTGTCCCTTAGAGCGGTCTGTCAGCACGCACGTCCACAGCTGAAGAGCGGACTGTCTGTCACGGCTGAAGAGCAGTCTGTCTGTCTCTCAGCACGCACGTGCACGACTGTAGAGCGGTCTGTCTGTCTGTCAGCAAGCACGTGCACGGCTGTAGAGCGGTCTGTCTGTCTGTCAGCACGCAAGTGCACGTCTGTAGAGCGGTCTGTCTGTCTCTCAGCACGCACGTGCACGACTGTAGAGCGGACTGTCTGTCTGTCAGCACGCACGTGCACGACTGTAGAGCGGTCTGTCTGTTTGTCAGCACGCACGTGCACGGCTGTAGAGCGGTCTGTTTGTTTGTCAGCACGCACGTGCACGTCTGTAGAGTGGTCTGTCTGTCTCTCAGCACGCACGTGCACGACTGTAGAGCGGTCTGTTTGTTTGTCAGCACGCACGTGCACGTCTGTAGAGAGGTCTGTCTGTCTCTCAGCACGCACGTGCACGGCTGTAGAGCGGTCTGTTTGTCAGCACGCACGTACACGGCTGTAGAGAGGTCTGTCTGTTTGTCAGCACGCACGTGTACGACTGTAGAGCGGTCTGTCTGTCAGCATGCACGTGCACGTCTGTAGAGCAGTCTGTCTGTTTGTCAGCACGCACGTGCACGACTGTAGAGCGGTCTGTCTGTTTGTCAGCACGCACGTGCACGGCTGTAGAGCGGTCTGTCTGTCTGTCAGCACGCACGTGCACGACTGTAGAGCGGTCTGTTTGTTTGTCAGCACGCACGTGCACGTCTGTAGAGTGGTCTGTCTGTCTCTCAGCACGCACGTGCACGGCTGTAGAGCGGTCTGTTTGTCAGCACGCACGTACACGGATGTAGAGAGGTCTGTCTGTTTGTCAGCACGCACGTGTACGACTGTAGAGCGGTCTGTCTGTCAGCATGCACGTGCACGGCTGTAGAGCGGTCTGTCTGTCTGTCAGCACGCACGTGCACGTCTGTAGAGCAGTCTGTCTGTTTGTCAGCACGCACGTGCACGACTGTAGAGCGGTCTGTCTGTTTGTCAACACGCACGTGCACGGCTGTAGAGCGGTCTGTCTGTCAGCACGCACGTTCACGTCTGTAGAGCGGTCTGTGTTAGCACGCACGTGCACGTCTGTAGAGCAGTCTGTCGGTCTGTCAGCACACACGTGCACGACTGTAGAGCGGTCTGTCTGTCAGCACTCACGTGCATGTCTGACTCCAGAAAGGAAGAATGTCCGCTCTGCTCAGACACGCGATCAAGCTCGACAGAAAACAAACAAACAAACAAACAAAACATCGTGGGCCACACAACCCAAAAGTCAGGAAAGAAGGATGAGCTGTCATCGTCAATAAAGGAGAGGGGAAAAACACACCAAAAAACGACATCAGAATGATGGGAAGAGAGAGAGAGAGACAGAGAGAGAGAGAGAGAGAGAGAGAGAGAGAGCGACAGACAGACCGACAGGCAAACCGACAGGCAGACAGAGAGGAAGGGGAAATAATGAAAAGGGAAAAGAATGGTAAATGCCGATAAAAGCAACATTGTCAGGGAGAGATGACTGGAAAAGAAAAAAGAGGGAGAGAGGGAGGGAGACAGAGAGAGAGGGAGAGAGAGAGAGAGAGAAAGACTTGGCTGTCAAACGAACCCAGCAAGATGGGATCAATATACTTCAAAAGAGACGTTGTCATCTTGACTCCACCCCCACACCCCCCCTCCCCAATTCCCCCCATCCCCTACCCCTAGCCCCCCTCCTCCTACCCCCCTCCCCTCCCGCCATCCGCACCTCCCCACCCTTACCCTTACACCCCTTCCTCCCCTCCCCCCTCCCCCTCCACCACCACGCTCCCTCTCATCCCCTTACCTTCCCTGCCCTACCCTACCCCTACATCCATCCCCACTCCCTGACCATCTATCTCTCTCCCTTCCCCCACCTACCAGACACACACACACACACACACACACACACACATCACATCACAGGTCCACGCCATGGAGACAGACCCAAGGCACGCGAGCTGCAATTCTCTGCGGGGTTTGGCTGGCGTCGACTGAAGAGCCGATGACGTGATCCCCGTGCGTCGTGCTAGGGGCATTGACGTCACGCCATACGTCACCTTTTTTTCCACTTTGCTGTCTCGCGATGGGGATGGTGGGTGGCGGGGGGATGGGAGGGTTACTGTGTGTGTGTGTGTGTGTGTGTGTGTGTGTGTGTGTGTTTTGTAGGTGTTGTGTGTCTAGTGATTTAGATCAGAGGAACAAGCGGGATTGCGTGTGTGGTGGTGGTGATATTTTTTTGTATTTTCTTCTTTTCTTCTTCTTCTTCTTCTTCGTTGTCGCCATCGTTAAGGAAATGAAGACAGATGAACAGGTCAATTATACATAATTCAGATTGTGGGATTATTTAGCCACTCCTTTCTTTATTGTCTCTGTCTCTGTATATCTTCGTCTTCGTCAGCAACTATCTCCGTCTCTCCCTACATCATTAGTAAAATTACTGACAAAATTGATCGGCTGTTCTGTAAGTCCATTCCTGTGGTCTGCAGATCGCAACGGAACAAGCTGTTGCACGTCTTAAATGAGCATCTTTTTTTCACTTTTTATTTAACTGAAAGATTATTGATTAGAACATTGTACTACAACAACAACAACTACTACTACTGCTGCTACTTCTACCACTACTACTACTACTACTCTGTTACGACTAGTACTACTACTATTACTGCTGCTGTTCTTGCTACTACTACTACTACTACTACTACTACTACTACTACTACTACTTATAATGATGATTTGTATTTGTATTTCCTTTTAGCACAACAGATTTCTCTGTGTGAAATTCGGGCTGCTCTCCCAGAGAGAGTACGTCGCTACACTACAGCGCCACTTTTTTTTTCTTTTTTTTTCCTGCGTGCAGTTTTATTTGTTTTTCCTATCGAAGTGGATTTTTCCGCAGAGTTTTGTCAGGAACAACCCTGTTGTTGCCGTGGGTTCTTTTACGTGCGCTAAGTGCATGCTAGCACACGGGACCTCGGTTTATCGTCTCATCCGAATGAATAGCGTCCAGACCACCACTCAAGGTCTAGTGGAGGAGGAGAAAATATCGGCGGCTGAGCTGTGATTCAAACCAGCGCGCTCAGACTCTCTCGCTTCCTATGCGGACGCGTTACCTCTAGGCTATCACTCCACTTTGATAATGATAATGATAACAGTAATACTGCTACTACTATCAATAACAGTTATAATGATAATGATGAGAAGAAGGAGATTGATTGATTGATTGAATCTTTAATGGGTAAAGAATTAGGCACAGTAAAGGCCTTTTTACAATTCTGCCCATTTAACGACATAAAAAATAAAGAACGAACGACACAAAACATAAAAATAAAGAAATAAACTGAAATAAAATAAAATAATAAGAACGACGAATAAGAATAGGAACTTGAATAGTCTATTAAAGGTAACAAAGCGATGAAAACTGGAACAATTGGTACATTACATGTACATAGGTACTTACACACACACACACACACACACACGCGCGCGCGCGCGCGCACACACACACACACACACACACACACACACACACACACACAAAATTATAAAACAAGCAACAAAGACATACGTACACATTCACGCCCACACACTCAAACACACACACGCACTTACTGTTCACACATACACATACATTCAATTTTTCATTCATCATGGCATGGCAGCTAGTGGACTGAGTACAAGGAAGCATTTGCAAAAGACCGCGAGTAGGTTAATCAAATGTATCGAATAGAAATATTCTTATCTTAGTTTTAAAGAGAGATATGGCTGGAATTTGACGACATGTCTTTGGAAGCATGTTCCATTCGATGCTTCCATTAAATGAGAGACTCATCTTAAATAAATCAATTTTAGGCTTTGGGACAATAGCTCTATCTGAATTACGTTGGAACTGGAAACAAAATAACGATTTTAAATATTGTGGGCATGCGTTATGAACAATTTTATGCATAAGAATCAATGTGTTATATCTAATAAGTAGATGAACAGGTAATATTTGAAGTTCTTTGTACATATTGTGCACAGATCCACCTGTGGTATTTACATGGTTAATCATCTTAATGGCACGTTTTTGTAAAGAGCAAAGTGGCTTTAATGTAGAAGGAGGACATTTACCCCAAATAATCGAGCAATAGCTGAGGCGAGACTGGATATAGGCAAAGTAAAACACACGTCTAGAATGATTATCAAGAAAGTGTTTGATCTGTGATAATTGGAATACACTAGATGATACTTGTTTTATGAGGCAATGAATATGTTCCTGCCACGAAAGATTTTGATCAATAGTAATGCCTAATAGCATATGCTTAGTAACTTGTTTGATAGTATTATCTTTATATTTTATGTTAAGTTGTGCTTCTTTTATGTTCTGTCTTTTCTGACGAGGACAAATTAACATGCATTCTGTCTTTTCAGGGTGTACGACCATATCATTAGCATCACACCAGTTTTCGACAGATTTCATGTTGGCATTCAGGTGATAACTAATTTCGTCAACATTGTGACTAGCATATTGTATTGATGTATCATCAGCAAATAAATCACAGATTGCATGTTGAATTGATAAAGGTAGATCGTTGATATACAAGGAAAATAAGAGAGGGCCTAGAATTGACCCCTGCGGTACTCCTCTTGGAACATGCCTTTTGGAAGAAATAAAGCCACGTGAATAGACAGCCTGAATACGGTTTTCTAGGTAAGATCTGAGAAACAATAAGCAGTTATCGTCAATACCATAACATTTCAATTTTTGAAGCAATATTTCGTGATTGATTAAGTCAAACGCTTTTGTAAAATCAAGGAATATCACTCCAACCACCTTGCTTTTATTAATATCACGCAGCCATGCATCAGTTATTCTACATAAAGCGGTTTCACAAGAATGGTGCTGTCTAAATCCTGATTGATTGGTATAGAGAAGCTGATATTTTTCAATAAAGAATGCAAGACAAAGGTGTACATGACGTTCTAGAACTTTTGAGACAGAAGACAACAATGAGATTGGTCTGTAATTATTGACATCATTAGCATCACCTTTTTTATGCAGGGGAATAACCTTTGCATATTTAAACTCTTTTGGAAAATGATTTTTGGATAGACAAAGATTGAAGAGATAAGTAAGAGAATCGGCAATATAAGGTGCAGATAGTTTTAATATTTTTGGACTAATGCCATCGAAGCCACACGAGTTTTTATTTTTTAGCGATACTAAATAAGATAAGACTTCATGAATAGACATTAATGGAACAGAAAACTTTGTTTTTATATCTTTATTATGACAGAAGTTTTCTAAAATGCTGAAATCAAAAGAAGTGTGTGCACTGTCATTTGCGATTAATTTGTTTCCAATGTCAGCAAAGTGATTGTTCAGTGTATCAACAGGAATGAGACATTCCGCATTTGAATTGTTTGGTTTGGTGAGTTGGTGTATAGCCTTCCATATGGAGGCTGTGTTGCTTTTGTCTTCGATTAGCTTACGAAAGAAAAACCGTTTAGACTTTCTGATCATGTATTTGACAATATTACGTTTCTTCTGGTATTCTTCGAATGGACCGATTATCTTTTGATGGTCTCTGTCATCCATTGCTTGAAAGATATCTTGCGTAAGCCAACTCGGAAGAATTACCGACTTGACTCGTCTCTGAATTAAAGGGATATGTTTATCAACAACATGCAGTAACGTTGCAGTCCAAAAGGAAAGGGCTTCTTCTGGATTAGTAAAGCTATAAATGTTAGTGAAAGGTGCAGAAATGAGGTCTGATTGAAAGGCGTCCAGATTAAAATGTTTAAATGACCGAAATGTGACAACAGTATGACCTGTTTTAGGTATTTTGAAACCCTTTTTTCCCCATGTAATGCAGACGGCATTGTGGTCACTTACGCCAACATTCGGCACACAAATTTCTCGAACTGATGTTAGATTGGATGTATAAATATGATCTAAGAGCGTTCTAGTTTTTTGTGTAACTCTGGTGGGGGAATCAATACACTGATGGAGATTGTAAGACGTATAGATGTTGTTCCATCGGCTATGACGCTGAAAAAGATCTAAATTAAAGTCACCCAAAATTAATACTTCTTTTTTTGAAAGCCAGGCGCTGTCCATCATTTCACAAAAATCGTCATACCACTTGGAAAAACTCTTAGGATGTCTGTACAAAAATGCTATAAGAAGAACAAGAAGAAGAATATAGCAATACATTGACATATCGGTTTCAAACCTCTCCAAGCGCTTTACAAACTACACGTGGGGGAGGACGGGGGGAAGGGGGGGGGGGAGATACGGATCCAAAGAGGGCAGATGATATAGATGAAACACGTGTGGGTCTCTTTTGTCTGTCTGTCTGTCTGTGAAGAACAGTGCCTTCGGCAAACCTGTGACACAGCGGTGCAGCGGCACAGCTTTCGAAATCAACCAGTTAGACAGTCAGATATCTATCTATCTATCTATCTATCTATCTATCTATCTATCTATCTATATATATATATATATATATATATATATATATATATAAAGAGAGAGAGAGAGAGAGAGAGAGAGAGAACTGATTGTGTTTTGAAAATGATACATTGTATCATTTGTGATTTTGAACTGCTTCCACGCAGACAGATTTAGAGAGAAAGCGAGGGAGAGAGAGAGACAGGCGAAAGACAGACAGACAGACAGCGACAGACAGAGAGACAAAAATAAATACATAGATAGATAGGAGCACACACAAACTAAAAAAAAATTAAAATAACCACGAAAAACTCCGACTGAGACAGAGGCAGAGAGTGACAAAGACACAAAGAAAGAGATAGACAGTACAGAAAGACAGAGAATGAGACAAACACAGAAAGGCAAAGACAGACAATGTGTGTGTGTGTACAGTGTGTGTGTGTGTGTGTGTGTGTGTGTGTGTGTGTGTGCAGTGTCTGTGCGTGTGTGAGAGAGAGAGACAGACAGACAGACAGACAGACAGACACAGAGAGAGACAGAGAAACAGAGAGAGAGAGAGAGACAGAGATATATACACAGAGAGAGAATTTTCCGGTTGATGATATTGATTTCATCAATTTTCACTGCGAAAACCAAAAGCAAAGAGTAAGGTGAGTGGGAGGTTGGGGGAGGGGGGTTGTGGGTGTTGGGGGTGGGGGGGGGGGGGTGGCGGACTGATTAATTAGAAATAGCGCTGATGATAAATCCATAAATAGATTAACATCCCATCAGAGATGAGGAGGAGGAGGAACCCAAAAGACGCTAGAAAGAAAGAAACAAAGGAAAAGACAGAGACACAGAAAGACAGAGAGACAGACACAGAGAGACAGAGAAAGAAAGAAAGAAAGAAAAGACAGAGACACAGAAAGACAGGGACACAGAACGACAGAGACACAGAAAGACAGAGACAGGGACACAGAAAGACAGAGAGACAGAGACACAGAAAGACAGAGACAGGGACACAGAAAGACAGAGACACAGAAAGACAGAGACAGGGACACAGAAAGACAGAGAGACAGAGACACAGAAAGACAGAGACAGAGACACAGAAAGACAGAGAGACAGAGACACAGAAAGACAGAGAGACAGGGACACAGAGAGACAGAGACAGGGACACAGAAAGACACAGAGACAGACACAGAAAGACAGAGACAGGGACACTGAAAGACAGAGACAGGGACACAGAGAGACAGGGACACAGAGAGACAGAGAGACAGGGACACAGAGAGACAGAGACAGGGACACAGAAAGACAGAGACACAGAAAGACAGAGAGACAGGGACACAGAGAGACAGAGACAGGGACACAGAAAGACACAGAGACAGGGACACAGAAAGACAGAGACAGGGACACAGAAAGACAGAGACAGGGACACAGAGAGACAGAGAGACAGGGACACAGAAAGACAGAAAGACAGACACAGAGAGACAGGGACAGAAAAAGACAGAGAGACAGGGACACAGAAAGACAGAGACAGGGACACAGAAAGACAGGGACACAGAAAGACAGAGAGACAGACACAGAAAGATAGAGAGACAGACACAGAAAGACAGAGACAGGGACACAGAAAGACAGAGAGACAGACACAGAAAGACAGAGAGACAGACACAGAGAGACAGAGAGACAGACACAGAGAGACAGAGAGAGGGACACAGAAAGACAGAGACAGGGACACAGAGAGACAGGGACACAGAGAGACAGGGACACAGAAAGACAGAGACAGGGACACAGAAAGACAGAGACAGGGAGACAGAGACAGGGACACAGAAAGACAGAGACAGGGACACAGAGAGACAGAGAGACAGACACAGAAAGACAGAGACAGGGACACAGAAAGACAGAGAGACAGGGACACAGAAAGACAGAGAGACAGACACAGAAAGACAGAGAGACAGGGACACAGAAAGACAGAGAGACAGGGACACAGAAAGACAGAGAGACAGGGACACAGAAAGACAGAGAGACAGACACAGATAGACAGACACAGAGAGACAGACACAGAGAGACAGAGAAAGAAAGAGAGACAGAGACACAGAAAGACAGAGACACAGAGAGAAAACAAGAAAGACAGGACAGAAAAGAAAAGACAGAGACACAGAAAGACAGAAAGACAGAGAGAAAAACAAGAAAGATAAGAAGGAAAAGGAAAGAAAGAAAGGGGGCAGAGGGAAAAAGAGGGAAAACAGAAAACAAATGAAGGAAAGAAGAGAAAGAGAGATGTGGGGTGACTGACAAAACGGGTAGAATGAGGGAGGAGGGATGGAGAGAGAGAGGGAGGAGGGAGAAAGAGAGAGAGGGAGGAGTGAGAAAGATAGAATGAGGAGGGGTGGAGGGAGAGAGGGAGGATGGAGGAAGAGATAGAGAGGTAGGAGGGAGAAAGAGAGGGAGGAAGGATGGAGAGAGAGAGGGAGGAGGGAGAAAGAGAGGAAAGAGGGATGGAGAGAGAGGGAGGAGGGAGAAAGAGAGGGAGGAGGGATGAAGAGAGAGAGGGAGGAGGGAGAAAGAGAGAGAGGGAGGAGTGAGAAAGAGAGAGAATGAGGAGGGGTGGAGGGAGAGAGGGAGGATGGAGGAAGAGATAGAGAGGTAGGAGGGAGAAAGAGAGGGAGGAGGGATGGAGAGAGAGAGGGAGGAGGGAGAAAGAGAGGAAAGAGGGATGGAGAGAGAGGGAGGAGGGAGAAAGAGAGGGAGGAGGGATGAAGAGAGAGAGGGAGGAGGGATGGAGAGAGAGGGAGGAGGGAGAAAGAGAGGAAAGAGGGATGGAGAGAGGGAGGAGGGAGAAAGAGAGAGGGAGGAGGGATGGAGAGAGAGAGGGAGGAGGGAGAAAGAGAGACAGAGAGGAGTGAGAAAGAGAGAGGGAGGGAGGAGGGGTGGAGAGAGAGAGGGAGGAGGGAGAAAGAGAGAGAGGGAGGAGGGAGAAAGAGAGAGAGAGAGGAGTGAGAAAGAGAGAGGGAGGGAGGAGGGGTGGAGAGAGAGAGGGAGGAGTGAGAAAGAGAGAGGGAGGGAGGAGGGGTGGAGAGAGAGAGAGGGAGGAGGGAGAAAGAGAGAGAGGGAGGAGGGAGAAAGAGAGAGAGAGGGATGAGGGATGGAGAGAGAGAGGGAGGAGTGAGAAAAAGGGGGAGAGGGAGGAGTGAGAAAGAGAGGGAGTAGGGAGGGAGAAAGAGAGAGGGAGAAAGAGGGGGAGGAGGGAGAAAGAGAGGGAGTAGGGAGGGAGAAAGAGAGAGGGAGAAAGAGGGGGAGGAGGGAGAAAGAGAGGGAGTAGGGAGGAGAAAGAGAGAGGGAGAAAGAGAGAGGGAGAAAGAGGGGGAGGAGGGAGAAAGAGAGGGAGTAGGGAGGGAGAAAGAGAGAGGGAGAAAGAGAGAGGGAGAAAGAGGGGAAGGAGGGAGAAAGAGAGGGAGTAGGAAGGGAGAGGGAGAGAGAGGGAGGAGGGAGAAAGAGATAGAGAGAGGGAGGAGTGAGAAAAAGAGAGGAGGAGTGAGAAAGAGAGAGAGAGAGGGAGGAGTGAGAAAGAGAGAGAGAGAAGGAGGAGTGAGAAAGAGAGAGATGGAGGAGTGAGAAAGAGAAAGAGAGATGGAGAGAGAGAGGGGGGAAAGAGAAAGAGAGGGAGGAGAGAGAAAGAGAGGGAGGAGGGATGGAAAGAAAGAAAGAAAAACATGAGAAAACAAAAGAAAAGCAAACTGTAAAAGAAACATAAAGAAGAAAAGTAACGCCAACAACATTAACGAAAAAAAGGAAAAAAAAAAGAAAAAAGATTTTTTAAAAAGAAGAAAAAGAAAGGAGAGAGAATTATAGAGCATGAACGCTTCAAAAGCCATAATACTGAGGAGGAAAAAAAAAGTCTCCAGAATATACAATAACCATATGTATGTATGACACGAGATTATAGAGCATGAACGCTACAAAAACCATAATATTGATGACAGAAAAAAACAGTGTCCAGAATATACAATAACCATTATATGAATGTATGACACTAATATGAAATATTAAGGAGAGAAGAGAGAGAATGAGAGAGAAAGAGAGAGAGAGAGAGAGAGAGAGAGAGAGAGAGAGAGAGAGAAACACTCTCCATAATATACAATAACCATGTGTATGTATATATGTATGACACGACATTAAACAGATTCCAGAATTCCTCCTTTCTGCACATGTCCCAGCAGTTTGTCAGCATCCCTGCTCTGTCTGGCCAATATAATAAAAAAAAAAAAAAAATCGATAACGGTTTGAGAGCCGTGTTTCAAACTCCAGAGCGTTGAGGCTGAGGACAATCCTTCCCTCCCTTCCCCCCACCCCTCTCCCCCTCGTCTTCCCCCCCCCCCCCCACTCCCCCCCCCCCACCCACCTCGCCTTCCCGCCACCTCTACCCCCCCCCTCCCCCTTCCAATACACGCTGCATCAGCTTCCCCTGGGTCCTGCTGTCGTCAGTTTTTTTTATGGCGGCTCTCTGACGTCATATCACCCAGACGTCATTCTTCTCGGTGACGCGGCGTCTTTTTTTTTCTTTTTCTTTTTTTTCTTTTTTTTTAAAAAGCGAACCAGAAATTGATATTGATTCTTCGATGCGGCTTGTAGAATCTGCTTCTTTGGGTTGTTATTGACTTTGTTGTTTTATTTTGTTGTCGTTGTTGTTGTTGTTGTTTTTCATCTTTGTTGTGAGAATGATAAAAACAAACATGTGGATAAATGAGATTGTCACCACGAAGGTGAGCATGAAAGGAGAATCAGAAGGAATGTAGAAATGAACTTGTCAACGCTGCGATGAGAGTGCGTGTGTTTTGCAGGTATCTTTTTGAGAGCAGCACACTGCATGATACACACGAAGGCAATGTTTGTGTGTGTGTGTGTGTGTGTGTGTGTGCGCGCGCGCGCGCGCATGTATATGTGAAACAAACACACACACACGTACACGCGTGCACGCGCACACACACACACACACACACACACACACACACACATATGTCATCTCTCTTCTGACATGTCAAAGTTAACTTTCAACTTGCCACTGAGGAAACCACCTTTTTCTGTGTGCTGAGAGTGTAAGTTCTCAGTAGATCAACATAGACACATTGAGACACAGTGGTTAGGGAGGGAGATGGGGGTGGGTGAGGGGACGGGTTCTTTTTTTATTTGTTCGTTTATTTTGTTTTGTCGTTTAGCCACAAACTCCAGAAAGTTCCCAAAATCTGCTTCAAGACTTTTTTTTCTTTTTTTTTTGTATTTCTTTTTACCACAACAGATTTCTCTGTGTGAAATTCGGGCTGCTCTCCCCAGGGAGACCGCGTCGCTACACTACAGCGCCACCCATTTTTTTTTTTTTTTTGTATTTTTTCCTGCATGCAGTTTTATTTGTTTTTCCTATCGATGTGGATTTTTCTACAGAATTTTGCCAGGAACAACCCTTTTGTTGCCGTGGGTTATTTTACGTGCGCTAAGTGCATGCTAGCACACAGGACCTCGGTTTATCGTCTCATCAGAATGACTAGCGTCCAGATCACCACTCAAGGTCTAGTGGAGGGGGAGAAAATATCGGCGGCTGAGCCGTGATTCGAACCAGCGTGCACAGATTCTCTCGCTTCTTAGGCGGACGCGTTACCTCTAGGCCATCATTCCACTTTCTCAATCGAAGGTCAGAAAAACATGAACGTGTGCGTAAGTTTCTGCTCAAAGAACCGGTTGTCAGTTGTTTTTGTAAAAATTTTATTACAAAACAAAACTTCAAGCATCTTGTTATATTATTACGATTGATTCTACGACTATGCCCATACTGGCCTCTGTTTTGTTTTTGTTGTTGCTGTTGTTGTTTTTGTTTTTTGTTTTTTTGTTTGTTGTTTTTTTTTGGGGGGGCGGGGGGGGAGGGTTGGGATTTTTCCCCTGTCCTGGCCTGCTCAATGTGTACACACTAACTACCAGACAGCTTCTCATTTCTTTAAAGCTTAAAATCTTTATCTTTTCTACACTGTTTTATTTTTTTCGATAGCATTTTTTTCCCCTCTTTTGCTTGTGTTTGTTTGTGTTGTTGTTGCTGTTTTTAGTCTATTGCAGGGGAAATGACTTCTGTTTGCTTGTTTACTTGAGTAATCTTTTTTTGTTTGTTTGTTTGTACGTTCAGGATTTTTGCTTACTTGGTTGGTTGGTTGGGTGGTTGGTTGGTTGCGAAGGTTGTTGGTTGGTTGGGTGGGTGGGTGGGTGGTTGCGAAGGTTGTTGGTTGGTTGGGTGGGTGGGTGGTTGCGAAGGTTGTTGGTTGGTTGGGTGGGTGGGTGGTTGCGAAGGTTGTTGGTTGGTTGGGTGGGTGGGTAGTTGGTTGGGTGGTTGGTTGGTTGCGAGGATGGTGGGTGGGTGGGTGGGTGGGTGGGTGGTTGTGTAGTTGGTTGGTTCTTTGTTGTTGTTGTTGCTTTTTACAGAATTCTTCCTGTTTGTATGATGTGTGTAAAACTGAAATTATGCATGTGGTGTTGTTGTTTTTTGTTTTTTGTTTTTTTTGTTTTTGTTGTTGTTGTTGTTGTTTGTTTGTTTGTTTGTTGTTGTTTTTTTGTATGTTTTGTTTGTTTGTTTTTTTGTTTTGATTTGTTGTTTTTTTAGCTGCCCCGTCATCTGCCCCGTTTCAGTGGCATTACTCCCACGCCGCTCATTCCGAGTCCCCCCTACACGGCCACAGCCGGGTTCGTCCATCACAGTCCCAGTGTCGGCAGTCCGCAGGGAACCATCGATGTTAGGTCGCCAGGAGGCCACACACCAGAGGGAGACCCTACACTG
>NC_134881.1:24457278-24462278 GCF_041734735.1 Babylonia areolata
GACAGAGAGTGAGACAGGACATACATACATACAGAGAGACAGAGAGTGAGACAGGACATACATATATACAGATAGACAGAGAGTGAGACAGGACATACATACAGAGAGACAGAGATTGAGACAGGACATACATACAGACAGACAGCGAGTGAGACAGGACATACATACAGAGAGACAGAGAGTGAGACAGGACATACATACAGAGAGACAGCGAGTGAGACAGGACATACATACAGACAGACAGAGAGTGAGACAGGACATACATACAGAGAGACAGAGAGTGAGACAGGACATACATACAGAGACACAGAGAGTGAGACAGGACATATATACAGAGACACAGAGAGTGAGACAGGACATACAGACAGAGACACAGAGAGTGAGACAGGACATACAGACAGAGACACAGAGAGTGAGACAGGACATACAGACAGAGAGACAGAGAGTGAGACAGGACATACAGACAGAGACACAGAGAGTGAGACAGGACATACATACAGAGAGACAGAGAGTGAGACAGGACATACATACAGACAGAGAGTGAGACAGGACATACATACAGAGAGACAGAGAGTGAGACAGGACATACATACAGACAGACAGACAGAGACAGGACATACAGACAGAGAGACAGAGAGTGAGACAGGACATACATACAGAGAGACAGAGAGTGAGACAGGACATACATACAGACAGAGAGTGAGACAGGACATACAGACAGACAGACAGACAGACAGAGACAGGACATACAGACAGAGACACAGAGAGAGACAGGACAGACAGACAGACAGAGACAGGACATACAGACAGAGACACAGAGACAGACAGACAGACAGAGACAGGACATACAGACAGAGAGAGAGAGAGATGACATACAGAAAGACAGACAGAGAGGGAGACATGACATACAGACAGAGAGAGAAATAGAGGACATACATACAGAGACACACACAGAGAGACAGAACATACAGACAGAGACGCACAGAGAGAGACAGGACATACAGACAGAGAGAGAGATAGAGGACATACATACAGTCATACAGACAGAGACACAGAGAGAGAGAGACAGGACATACAGACAGAGAGAGAGACAAGACATACAGACAGAGACAGAGAGAGAAAGAGGGGGGGACATACATACAGACAGAGACAGATAGACAGGACCTACAGACAGAGAGAGAGAGAGAGGACATACAGACATACAGACACATACAGGCAAGAGATGTAGCAGAAAGAGAGGGTGAGGAGCAGGAGAGAGAAAGACTGAATTGAGTGACTAATTGATTAAGTGGCTCGATCGATTCATCCACTGTCCCCTGTCCCCCGCCCCAGCCTCCTGCTGACTCCCCACTAAATGCTGTGCTGCTTTCTTCATCCCATGCCAAACATGTTCGTCTTTCATTCTAAGGTTATTTCTGTAGCGCTGTTTATTTACTAACGTCTTTCTTTCTTTCCTTCTTTCTTTCTTTCTTGTTTTTTTTTTTTTTTTTCTTTTCTTTCCTTTTTTTTTTTTTGATGCATTTGCAAGGGACGTTTAACGGTATAGTACGTTTTAACCCGCTGTTTAGTAATGAAACATTTTTTTGCCTCTTGAAATTACGGAACACGTGTTACCAGTTTCAAATTTTAATATTTTCTTGGAAAAAGTTATATATTTCAAACTGTTCTTTATTAAAGTTAGCTAGTTATGTGTTGAATAGTCCAGTTGGTTGTTTATTGTAGGTCCCCACATGAACCTCTTTTCAAATAATAATCTACAGAAGTAGTGCATGCAATATTTGATTATTGATTATTTTTTGTCATAATTCTGCTTCCCCCGTCCCCCCTCTCACACGCACCCTTCCAATCACTGACACTCACCCTCTCCATTTTACATTCTGTTCTCTCTCTCTCTCTCTCTCTCTCTCTCTCTCTCTCTCTCTCTCTCTCTCTATCTCTCTCTCTCTCATCCTTTCTTAGTCCCCTCCCCCTTGCTCCCCCCTCCCCTCCCCTCTACCTCAACCGCCCCCCTTTTCATTCGAATATACAGAAATGTCGATTTCTAATTAATAATAGCAATCATCATTATGATGGAAATGATAATAATCCAAATAATAATGCTAATAATAATATCATTTATTTTCAGTCTAATATCATCAGCTTAGATGAACATATTATAAATAAATAAACGAACTTTTTTTTTCTTTTTTCTGCTTCCCTATTATCCGAGCACACAGCCAAGTGGTTTTAAAAGCATTGGCCTTTTAACTCACTCAGTACGGCCAGTCCTCTCTTCTCCTCTACACAGACCCCTCGGATGTCCAGTGGGTGTCTGAATGACCCAACATTTAGCTTCCGTCGTCAGAATTGTGGTATTCTTTGTCATCATTCACGTCTTCAGTATAAGAGCCTTCCGCTTGCAATATTTTGATGGTGGTAAATCGGGTGAAACGCTGTTAACGTCGTCTCTTTCGCCGTTCGTATGGAGAGAGTTAATCCGTGGATCCTGGGTTCGAGCCTCAGTCACGGCGGCCTGATGGTGGGTAACTTCAGTTTATAAGGGTGGTGGAGGCTTACTGAACCCATCTCCGATGTTATTAAAAGACGTTGCAAACCTGCTTGTGCCTGAACCCTCTCTCCCTCCCCTCTCCTCCCCTCCTACCACCCAACCCCTGCCCCATTGTGTGTGTGTGTTTTGTTATGCAGATGATGTAATGAGCATGTTGAAGATTCTGTTACCCATAGACATCGTTCGGTGGGTTGTAGCAACAAGGACATATTATTAACTACATGCCCGGCGTGCATACCCGTGGCGGGGGTAAGAGAGAGAGAAAGAGAGAGAGAGAGGGAGGGGGGAGAGAGAGAGAGAGAATGACTGACTGACTGAATGAATGAATGAATGTTTTATGCATTTCGGTCATGGGGCACATATACATATATTGGGGGTTTGGGTGAGGGTTGATAAGCAATTAGCAGCAGAAGATAATCATACAAATAGACAACAAACAGAACTCACCAAATGACATCAGTTTCACTTACACAATATGAATCAATTCTGTGAGAGAGAGAGAGAGAGAGAGAGAGAGAGAGAGAGAGATTTGTCATTAATGCTTATTGTCCAGCTGACCGCACATGACGATATCAGCACTGAGACAGACAGACGGACAAAGAGACAGACAGATAATCCATACTGAGACACCATGTGTCCTATTACCACATACTTGCTGCACGTGTAACCTGGCTAATGACTGGCACACCGCCGAGTCGCAAGCACTTGCAAAAATACAAAAAAACAAACAACAAAAAACCCAGTCATGCTGGCCAAAGCTTGTGATTGATCAATGGAAATGCAGCAGCAGACACTTTATTGGTTGGAGATAATGATAACACTCAGACAGACTGACGCACAGACAGACAGACAGACAGACAGACAGACAGACGAAGCTGTGTGACAATCACTGTCCTTCCTCATCATCACCAACGCCTTGTCGAAATAGGAAACATGGCTCCGCGCAGCGACGAAACTGGAAACTAGAGTCCTGTTTAGCTCATTAACAACAGTTGTTCCCCACAGGGCGGAAACTAGAGTCCTGTCTAGCTCATTTATAACAGTTGTTCCCGACAGGGCGGAAACTAGAGTCCTGTCTAGCTTATTAACAACAGTTGTTCTCGGTAGGGCTAGGACTGAAACTGGAGTCCTGTCTAGCTCATTAACAACAGTTGTTCCCCACAGGGCTAGGGCTGAAACTAGAGTCCTGTCTAGCTCATTAATAACAGTTGTTCCTGACAGGGCTAGGGCTGAAACTAGAGTCCTGTCTAGCTCATTAACAACAGTTGTTCCCCACAGGGCTAGGGCTGAAACTAGAGTCCTGTCTAGCTCATTAATAACAGTTGTTCCTGACAGGGCTAGGGCTGAAACTAGAGTCCTGTCTAGCTAATTAATAACAGTTGTTCCTGACAGGGCTAGGGCTGAAACTAGAGTCCTGTCTAGCTCATTAACAACAGTTGTTCCCCACAGGGCTAGGGCTGAAACTAGAATCCTGTCTAGTTCATTAACAACAGTTGTTCCTGACAGGGCTAGGGCTGAAACTAGAGTCCTGTCTAGCTCATTAACAACAGTTGTTCCTGACAGGGCTAGGGCTGAAACTAGAGTCCTGTCTAGCTCATTAATAACAGTTGTTCCTGACAGGGCTAGGGATGAAACTAGAGTCCTGTCTAGCACATTAACAACAGTTGTTCCCCACAGGGCTAGGGCTGAAACTAGAGTCCTGTCTAGTTCATTGACAACAGTTGTTCCTGACAGGGCTAGGGCTGAAACTAGAGTCCTGTCTAGCTCATTAACAACAGTTGTTCCCGACAGGGCTAGGGCTGAAACTTGAGTCCTGTCTAGTTTATTAACAACAGTTGTGCCCGACAGGGCTGAAACTAGTCCTGTCTAGCTTATTAACAACAGCTGTTCTCGGTAGGGCTAGGACTGAAACTAGAGTCCTGTCTATCCCGACAAGGTTAGGGCTGAAACTAGAGTCCTGTCTTGCTCATTAAAAACAGTTATTCCCGGCAGGGGCTGCCTGCCCAGACTGCTTCACTCTCAAAGGCCTGCTGGTTGCCTTCTTCTCTGTTGGTCAGCACTGGCCTGCGATTTTTTTTTTTTTTTTTTTTTTTTTCTGGAGAGCCTTCGTCTGTTTGTTATGTTTGTTTGCTTGTTCGTTCGTTTACTTTGCTTTGTTTGCTTGTTTGTTTGTTTTATTCGTTCGCTTGTTGGCTTTAATATTTGGTTTTGGTTTCTCTCTCGCTTGCTTCGATGACCGGTGGTGTGTGGTGTATGTACTGCGCACGCACAGTTCTTGTGCCTGTTTGTCTGACTGTCTATCTCTGTTTATCTTTTTTTGTGTGGTTTATCTGTCTGTCTGTGTAGTTTCTGTCTGCCCCTTTCTGACACTCTCTCTCTCGCTCTCGCTCTCTGCATTTCTGTGTCTCTTTGTTTCTGTCTCGGTCTCTCTCTCTGTCTCTGTCTGTCTGTC
>NC_134881.1:24467278-24472278 GCF_041734735.1 Babylonia areolata
GCGATGTGCAAGCTTTGGCGACAGTGACTTCCCTTAGTAACTAAAGAACTGGGTACTTTCCCCTTGATTTGTTTACAAGCAACGGTTGGGACCAAGTCGCCGCGCAACCTGCCAAAGTTATTAAATACTAAACACTAAATAATCACACAAACACATACACATTTTTTAATGGTGTCAGAAACACCGACCTAGCTAATTTAAACTCGCTGATGTAAGTATTATCGATCGCGAACACCGTTCGAACAGATAAATAGCTTGCTCAGCACAGACGTGAAAACCACTGAACACTCCCCAAGCTTCGCCAACAACGTTCGGGACTCGTGATTCATCAAACACAACACAACACACAAAGAATGTAAACTTTATTCATTACCTTTAACTCACTCAGTACGGCCAGTCCTCTCTTATCTTCAACACAGACCCCTCGGATGTCCTGTGGGTGTCTGAATGACCCAACCTTTAGCTTCCGTCGTCAGAATTGTGGTATTCTTTGTCAACATTCACCTCTTCAGTACAAGAGCCTTCCGCTTGCAATATTTTGATGATGGTAATTGGGGTGAAACGCTGTTAACGTCGTCTCTATCGCCGTTCGTATGGAGAGAGTTAACAGCAATTCATTGACATATATTTTGTGCTTTTAGTATGAAAAAAAAAATATATATATATATATTATTATTCATTATGGCTGCCCCACAGCAAAATCCTTCCATTAACTAGAATGCCAAGAACCTCTGTGGAGAGTTGAGAAAGTTCGAACAACTGGCCAATCTTACGTTTAAAGGACCCCTTAGACGTTGTCGTCAGGAAGAAAGAGCTGCATCTCTGCTGATACGGGTTGGAGAAACAGGAAGAAACATTTTAAATTCATGGAACATGTCTGAAGAAGACAGCAAGAACGTTACAACAATAACAAACAGATTCAAAGAACACACAGCACCCAAAAAGAACACTGTCTTTGCGAGATACATTTTTCAAGAAAGAAAACAGCAAAACGGAGGAACTTTTGACACCTTTGTGGCAGATTTGAGAAACCTTGTCAAAGACAAGTCAAGTGATTGACCGAAAACAACAAATGCAGGAAAGACAGAAGAAATTTTATGACCGTTCAACACGCCTTTTACCAGCATTAAAATCTGGTGACAACGTTTTTGTTCAGTTGTCAAAAGGTGAAAAATGACAACCAGCGTCTGTCACCAAACGAAACAAAACACCAAGGTCCTACTACATCAGGACACCTGACAACCGGACCTATTGAAGAAATCGACTTTTCCTGAGGCTGAACCAGACCCCATCAACCAATGTGACTCATACCGAACATTCGTGTTAAACAACTTACGAACCACTAATTCTACACAAACCAGATCCAGAGCCAGATGAGGATCAAGATGAAAGTGAAACCAACTCTTCGCTACCAGAAAAGTTGACGGCTTCATGCACTAACACTTTCACAACGTGGCCATCCAGTGAACAAAACACTCAGATTAGACTTGTAAAAACAATTCATTTCAATAGAGAAAGGGATATGTAACACCTGACGACATGGTCGCGATGTGCAATCTTTGACTACAGTGACTTCTCTTAATAACTAAAGAGCTGGGTACTTTCCCCTTGATTTGTTTACAAGAAACGGTTGGGACCAAGTCGCCGGCAACCTGCCGGAGTTATTAGATAGTAACACACACACACTAAATAATCACACAAGATAGTAACACACACACACACACACACACACACACACACACACACACACACACACACACACACACACACACACTAAATAATCACACAAGATAGTAACACACACACACTAAATAATCACACAAGGTAGTAACACACACACTAAATAATCACACAAACACATACACATTTTTAAACTTTTGTTCTCTTGCCTGAAACTGTGTAATCTGTTGTTCTTTCAGCATGCACTTTCCAACAATCACCTCCGCATTCACACACTCACACACGCGTAAGCGCGCGCGCACACACACACACACACACACACACACTGACACACACACGCGCGCACGCGTGCACGCACACACGCACACACACATACATACATACATACGTACGTACGTAAGTGCATGCTTGCGTGTGTGCGAGCGTACGTACGCACATACATACATACATACATACACACATACATACACAATTCTTATTAGTTTTCTTGACTCCGAAATCAAAGTTTCAAATCACACGTACAGTTATTTCGTTGGTCTCTCATCACCTTCATCAGCAACAGCTGATACAGGAGAATCTTGGGTTGGAGAGTTTGGAGAGAGAGTTCCAAGCCGGTTTATATATATATATATATATATATATATATATATATATGTATGTATGACAGGTATGTTTACAACAACTGGATCGGGCACACCTGTGGCTACCAGTCCATTCTAATGATTGATAATTATTCAGCCTGTCCAGCCAAAAAGTGTGTCCTGTATCAGTGTTGCTGATGAAGGCGGTTGAGAAACCAGCCAAATGTACGGTGAGGTCAACGTGTTTTTTGTTGTTGCTGTTGTTTTGGGGTGTTTGTTTGTTTTCTTCTTCTTCTTCTTCTTTTTCTTCTTCTTCTTCTTCTTCTTCTTTTGTTTGTTTGTTCGTTCGTTTTCTGAGTCAAGAAAAATTCTACTACTGCATTTAATCATCCTTTCTTCTTCTTCTTCTCTTCCTCTTCTTCTTCTTCTTCTTCTTCTTTTTCGTCTTCTTCTTCTTCTTCTTCTCGTTCCCAGTGCTTTGTGGTGAGGTGACACGCTTACCTCCAAGAAAGTATATTCACAAGTCGTCACTAGGTACGTTGGTTGTTTCTGGGGGGTGGTTGGTTTTTTTTGGGGGGGGGGGGGGTGGGGGGGGGGGCGGAGGGGGGGTGTTCATTTACTTTTTACATTTATTATCAGCTGTTTTCTCATGTCACATTAACGACTTCCCTTTTACGAAGTTCGTTAAGTATTTCTTGTCTTTAAGTGTACTTTTCGATTAAATTTCATATATTCATGGATACAGCAATGGTTGTGGCAGTAGCAGTAGTAGTAGTATGGTGGTGGTGGTAATAGTAGTAGTGGTGGGGGAAGACATGGTGGAAGTGGTGAATAAGATTGTGCCTGTGAACGTAATCATCATCATCATCGTCATCATCAACACCCAGTTATCACCATCACCATCATCATCAGCAGCAGCAGCAGCAGCAGTACCAGCAGTAGAAGTAGTTTTGTTACCAATTAAGATGTTGCCTGTCATCATCACTATCATCATCATCACCATCATCATCATCATCATCATCATCATCATCATCATCATCGCCATCATCATCATCGTCGTCGTCGTCATTATCATCATCATCATCAAAGCAGCAGCTGCAACAGAGTTAGTTTTGTTGCCTGTCATCTTCATCTTCATCATCATCATCATCATCATCATCATCATCATCATCATCAGTAGTTCAGCGGCAGCAGTAGTAGTTGTTGAGGCAGTGCTGTTGCTGATGTCAGTTGTATTACTAGTGTGCTATTCTTGCTGTTATTTGACTCTTGTTGCTGCTTCTACTGCAGCAGTTGTTATTTCTGCTGTTGGTATTATTGTTGCTCGCTTTGCTGTAGTTGATGTTGTTCTTGTCGCTGTTCTTGGTATTATTATTATTATTATCATTATTATTGTTGTTGTTGTCGTCGTCGTCGTCGTCGTCATCATCATCATCATTGTTATTATCATTATCATTATTGCTATTGTTGTTGTCGTTGTTGTTATTATTGTTGTTGCTATTGCTGTTCTTATTGTTCCTGTAGTTGTTAACAATTCTAACTGTTATTGTTGCTGTTGCTGTTGTTGTTGTCGCTGTTAACATTGTCTTGCTGCTGTTTCTGCTGTTGCTACCACTGTCACCTGCGAAGACGATCACACAGAGAAACACACACACACACACACACACACACACACACACACACACACACACACACACACACACACACACGCACAACAACAACACCACCACCAACAACAACAACCCAAACCGCAACAGCAGCAACATTGACCAAAGTACAGACAGGGCCATACTAGAGAGTTTGGGAGTTGTGGAAGCTGACCACGCACAAAAATACAGAAGTGTATGCATCAAAGCGACAACATCCCAATGCTCGCCTCGCCACGCAGCCCCCCGTCATAATAAATAAAGACCGCGATCCACCTACAGTAATGGATGTCCGTCTGTCCCCCCCCACCCCCACCCCCCAACCCCTCAACCACCCCTTGCCCCCTCCCCTCCCCTCCCCCCCGGGAGACAATAAAGCGATGCTGACGCCAGCTGGAACGACTGATACGACAGATGGATAGTGGAGGAGGAGTGGGGTGGGGGGGGAGAGGGAGGGGGAGGGTTGGTATTGATCGGCATGAAAAACAAAAAGCTGTATATGTATATCCCCTTGGGGGCAGAGTAATACAAAGAGAGAGGGAGACAGAAAGAGGGTGACAGAGACAGAGTGAGAGAGGGAGAGAGAGGGGTAGAGAGAGGAGGAGGAAGAGAGAGAGATAGAGGGAGAGAGAGAGGGAGGGAAAGAGGAAGAGAGATAGAGAGGGAGAGAGGGAGGGAGAAGAGAGAGGGAGAGAGAGGGGTAGAGACTGGGGGGGGGAGAGAGAGAGGGAGAGAGAGAGGGGGGAATTCACACACACACACACACACACACACACACACACACACACACACACATATATATATATATATATATATATATATATATATATATATATACAAGAATATTTTCTTTCCGCCATGTTCAGCACATATAAACTTTAGAGTTTTTGATAGTTCTGCCACATTCTGCAACTCTCATCAGGAGATTATGATGACAAAAAAAGAATCTCACTATCGTACACTGTCCATTGTTCTAATCTTGGTAAAACGCTCTGAGGAGACACGCAGGATGGCTTATGCTTCAGACACCGTACATGTGAAGATGATTATGATCATCTCTCTCTCTCTCTCTCTCTCTGTGTGTGTGTGTGTG
>NC_134881.1:24482278-24487278 GCF_041734735.1 Babylonia areolata
GTGCTCGGCTACTCAAAGGAAACCTAAACTTCGATCGGGGAAGATTGAAGGGGCTGTGAGCCGGGGGGCCAGAACTGCCAGGAGGGGGTTGGCACAAACTTGGGGCGGGCACCAGCGCCGTGGCCAGCTGTGGGATCGATGGCTCCAAAAGCCGCTGTAGTAGTGTTGGAAGAAAGAGTGTGCGTGGTGTAGTAGTAGGCAGACGGCCGTGTGTGCTGCCTCTGAGCGCCCGCTCTACACTGACAGTCCTCTGTGTGTGTGTTTGTGTCTCTCTCTCACTCTGTGTGTGTGTGTGAGTGTGAGTGTGCGGCGAGCGCATTTCCTCCTTTACCCACAATCCTCGCTGCTTCTCTCGAGGCCCCCACAAACAAAATGGCAAACACGGCTCGGCAGTCAGCCTCTCGGAGGGGCTCCAAAAACGAGAACGATAAAGACGAGGAAGAGGCGGAAAACAATGGCTACATCCAGGTGTTCGTGAAGCCCTTGGACCAAGGCAACTGCAGCCTGGTCCTGAGCTGGCTAGGGCTAAGCAACGCCAACCTGACGGCTCATCAACTGGGCTTGCTGTACGGGGCTGCTGCTGTGCTCTCTACTATTCTGCTCTACCAGCTTCTGCGCTGCGATGTGGGGTTCTTGTTCGGCCGTCTCTGTGCCATCCTGGTGCCCATGTTCAGCATTCTGTGTGCATTCTTCTGGCTGGCCCTCTACTTTCGTCGCACGTGGAGTAACACCAGCGTGTACCTGTTGTTTTCCTCCTGCTTCATCGGGGAAACCTTCGCCCAAGTGGTCTTTCGCGACTGGGGCAGCAGCGCCGCGGATGCGGGGGGAGGAGGGGGAGGGGCGGGGGGCGGAGGGGAAGTGGTCGAAAGCGTCGTTGGAGACATGGCGATGATGCAGCAGGGGACCCAGCCCCTCGTCATCGTCTTCGTCCTCCTCAGCATCAGTCTGGCGTCGGTGTTCTCCTCGCTGGACACCTCTCACAGCGCCGTGGTCATCCTGCTGGTCAGCTTCACCCGCTTCCTGGCCTGCTCCATGCTGACGGATGTACCCTTCGGGGTGCGCACCTACTTGGGCTACGTCTGCAGCTTCGCGGGTATCCTGGTGGCCCGCTACATGGAGACGGTGCTCAAGCCGCCCATCCAGCACTTCACCACGCACGACGGCAAGATCCCCGTCATCAAGCGGCGCCGGTCATCTTCCTCGGGCGCCCACACCTTCTCCGCCCATCGCTCCACCCGCAGAACGTCCCTGCCCGCCCTCATCCAGAAAAGTCAGGTGAGTGGTGTGGGCATGTCGCTCTGTGAGGGTTGTCACATGGGTTGTACACATTTCTGTATGATTGCTATGTTCACATACCTACGTGATGGTCATCATCATGTGGGTTTGACATATTTCTCTGTAATGTTAATGTATCATGTGGGTTGTACACATTTCTGTGTGATGGTTATGTTTACGCTCCGCTGTAATGGTCATGTTGGTTTTACACATGTCTCTGTGATGGTTATGTTGGTTGTACACATTTCTGTGTGATGGTTATGTTTACGCTCCGCTGTAATGGTCATGTTGGTTTTACACATGTCTCTGTGATGGTTATGTTTACGCTCCTCTGTAATGGTCATGTTGGTTTTACACATGTCTCTGTGATGGTTATGTTTACGCTCCTCTGTAATGGTCATCATGTTGGTTTTACACATTCCGTGCGATGGTTCACATTTCGCTATGATGGTTATCAGATTGTACATTCTGTTGTTTTGGTTATGCACACATTCCTTTTTCAGTGCCTCTATCATCCTTTGTGATGGTTATCAGATACAGACTGTGTACATTCCTTTGTTATGGTTATGCACACATTTCTTTTCAGTGCCCTTATCTTGAATGGCAGCTTATTTGTACAGATGAATTTATTCCATCCATGTGTTTTATAGACCTGTGTTCCTTTTTGTTTTAGGGACCTGTGTTCCATTTTTTTCTGTCTGCTGCACACCCCATCCACCCCAGTCCCCCTTTCTCTTTCATTTTTACTACCCTCCTCACACTGTGTGTGTGTGTGTGTGTGGTTAAGTGTGTGTGTGTGTGTGTGTGTGTGTGTGCATGGGTGGTTAAGTGTGTGTGCGTGTGTGTGTGGTTGAGCGTGTGTGTGTGTGTGTGTGTGTGTGTGTGTGTGTGTGTGTCATTACAAGTATATGTATTATGTGTGTATTATACAAGTGTGTGTGTGTGTGTGTGTGTGTGTGTGTGTGTGATTACAAGTATATATGTATTTACAGTATTATGTGTGTATTATACAAGTGTGTGTGTGTGTGTGTGTGTGTGTGTTTAATAGTGTGTGGAAGACCATGAGATAGGGCACATTTGAATGTGCAATTAAAAAGCTCAATGTTTCCACCACCACTCTGTAATGAATTGTGTGTGTGTGAGTGCACATGCGCATGTGTTTGAAAAAGAGGGCATATTATTTGAATATAAAGAAAAGCGAAAAGCACTGTATGAAAAACAAAGTTAACACTGCCACTAGTGCCAGTAACAAAGATAGAATTCTTCCAGAACTATAAAATGTCTTCAACATATCAACACATACGCACATAATTTATGTACTCTCTACTCTACTGTGTGGATGTGTACATTTTACAACATTGTCATTGTATGATATACTCGATCATATAGCATGCATAGATATATGTATACATGATGATACAATCATATATATGTATGCACGTTCAGAGACATAAATGCTATTGCTATACAGTGTTTGTATGTTTAAAAAATTCATCTGACACATGACATTGTATACTATTTAATTTTAGTTTTAACATGCAAGATGCCATTATCACTATGATTGTTATGAACAGACACAAAAGAGCATGTTCTGTAATGTTTTTTTGCAACAACAACAACAAAAATGCAAATGATTAATTTGGAAATGGACAACAGATTGAACAAAGAAAGAATAGTTCATTCAGTATGTACATTGAGTTCATTCAGTGTATTAAATTATATAAATTACAGAAGTCCATAAGGAGTTACATAGTGCAGAAAATTTATGCATTGTTTTCACTTGGACAATGTGGGTTTGTTCATATCATGTAAAAAAAAAAAAAAACGCTCTCACTTGTCAAACCTTTGAGCTGGATCTTGTCACACAGACAGGTCCACACAAACTGAAAGAATACAGCGAGAACAAAATTAGATGTGAATCCCACTTCCAGAGATGTTCAGTTTCATTTTCAGTTTTAGATCAGTTTAGAACAAAACTTCTTTTCTGATTCTCTCTCTCCCTCTCTCTCTCTCCCCTCTCTCTCTCTCTCTCTCTCTCTCTCTCTCTCTATCTCTAGTATAATATATATTACTCATTGCTTGCCAACCATCATTCAGTATCAGCCATAAGGAGAGACTTGCATAGTTAAAAATTTTCAGTATAAAAATGCTGTATATATATTATATAATTATATACATTATACATATCATTATATGCACTGTTTGTGTTAGTAACTGTTACAGTGTTTGTGTTCTTAAGAAAATATTTCCCCATGTTTGCTTGCACTGATTCTACCATGGTGTTGGTCATTATCAGAAATATTAATGATGATTAATATATATATGGTTCTGATGAGCCACCGTCAGATGCTTAAATAAAATAGGTTAAAATATGTCTTTCGGATAGCGAAGGAAAAGGTATTGAATTTAGTTATTGGCATATTTGTGCTAAAGAAATTAATTGTACAGTTCCCACTCACAGTTGCTGAATGCATGAATTGTTGATTGGAAAGGATAAGTTTAATGCATAATATTTTCATTTCTTATATACACAAAAAGAAATAGGCTATCACAGTATCAGTGTTTTTGAAGCATTTGTTGTTGTCTAACCGTGTGTGCTGTTATGGTTGTAAAACTGCAATTATCCATTTACAACATTCTTTATTGGTTTCCATAATCTTCTCAAACTGTATACTTCATTTTAATTCTTATTTTTGTAACTGAATAACAATAAGTTAAATGATTAAGTAATTGATATGCAGAGTGACTTAAGCAGAGTGACACTCAAAAAGTACAGACATACAAAGACATACACAGACATGCATGCACGCTCACACACACATGCATGCATGCACACACTCAAGTACGCACACACGCCTGCATGCACATGCACGTGTGTGCGCGCGCGCACACACACACACACACACACACATTTTACCTGATGACTTATGGAACACACATATATCTAAGGGAGCATGTGCTTTGTGTCTATTAATTGTGTAGCTCCAGAGATACCTATACACGTATGCACTGTACACATGTGTAGACATGGACTTCTGTTCCAACACACACACTACACACACACACACACACACAGTCACACACACACACACATACACACACACACACACACACACACACACACACACACACACACACACACACACACACACACGGTTACCCGCATGATATAGTATATATACAGTGCACAATCATACACATCCCAGTTTGTTTTTTTGGGGTTTCTTTTTTTTTTTCTTTTTTTTTTTTTTTGAAGTATCACAATTTAGTGAACACCTGTTCTTAAAACATTGAAAATTTAAACAAATTAAAGAATTTGTCAGCTTGTCATAAAGACTGGTAAAAAAATTTTTTTTTTTTTTTTAAATACTAATTTAGTCATTATTTATTTGATCGGAAATTAGGACTGACAGAAGTTAGGTATTAATGATTTTTTTTCCAGCTTATTCTTGCTTAGTCAGTTGTACATTCCCCCTCTACCCTCGCTCATTCTCTGATCTCTCATTCTGTTTCTCTGCATTACATTATTTGAAATCCAAATCTTATGAAGTATGTGTATACATACATGTGCATGTGTAGGGGGCACGTGGAGGGGTGGTGTTGCAGGTATGGGGGAGAGGGTTGGGGGCAGGTGGGGGGATGGTGTGGGAGAGGATGGGGGGGTGGGGCAGGTGGGGGGATGGTGTGGGAGAGGATGGGGGGCAGGTGGAGGGATGGTGTTGGAG
>NC_134881.1:24497278-24499778 GCF_041734735.1 Babylonia areolata
AGGGGGATAAAATATCGGCAGCGCGCTCAGATTCTCTCGCTTCCTAGGCGGACGCGTTACCTCTAGGCCATCACTCCACTGCTTATTGATACATACATATATACATACATGATACATACATGCATACGTACATACATGTATACATACATACATGCATACATATACGCATGCGTACTTGCAGGTACTGTTACGTACCTACGTACGTTTGCAAGTAGACAGATAAATGAATAAATGTTGTTTTACAAATCAGCCCATCATAATCAACCAGTTAGAAAATACATCGTGCAATCGTGTGGCTTCTCATCCTTTTTGTTTTTGATCAAATTTTACGTTATCTGTTCTCGTCAGTTTGCACAGAGAGAGAGATAGAGAACACTGAACACTGAAATGTATCATGTCATTAGCTGTAAAGCTCTTGTGACATAGTAGGTACAAATCAGAACAAAAATGGTGTAAAACAAATAAAATGGAACAGAAAGAAAAAACATACTCAAAGTATACTAAACTACTGAGGGATAAGCGGCACTTTGGTATTTTGTCGTTTGCTTAAAATGTCCATGTGGCAGGCGGGTACTGTGCATGGAGCTAGAGACAGAGAGAGAGAGAGAGGGGAGAGAGAGAGAGAGAGAGAGAGAGAGAGATTTTACGTATATTTACTTCCTCGGATACATATTTTGCTAGTGAGAGTATAATATATTCATTTTCTGTCATAATTATGCCGAACAAATCTTTTCTCTGCACTAGAGCTAGAGAGAGAGAGAGAAAGAAAGAGAGAGAGAGAATGCGAATGGTGTATTAATCAGGCCATGACCCCTCATGGAAGGGTAAGTGAACAGAATTCTACCATTACAAAATATCCAAGACCAAAATCAATTTCAACAAAGTAATGCTTGAAACGAGATACAGTAGTTGATGACAGACTGCAATTTCTCAAAGAGAGAGAGGGAGAGAGAGAGAGAGAGAGAGAGAGAGAGAGAACGAACGAACGAACGAACGAATGTTTTATTCAGATAAGGCCAGAGCCCCTTACTGAAGGGGGATTCATTGATAAATAATAATTAGAAAATGACATGACACAGTAAGTAGACAATTCAGATCAACCAAAAATTGTTAGCACAATATCAACCATATCACCCAAAATAGTCAACACAAATATTCAAAGAGAGAGAGAGAGAGAGAACAAACGTCATACAAGACGTTCGCTCACTTGATCACTTTAGGATACATACATATATAAAAAATATTTTCGGCAGTGCCTAGTCTTTCAGTCTCTTCCTGTTGTAAGAACTACAACTAGGAAACGGCAACATGTTTGTACCATTCAGAGAGAAGATGATGATGATGATGAAACGGGGCTTATATTGCCCCCTCCCCGTATGGAAACAAAGAAAGAAATAAGAACAGAACGAAAGAGAGGAAGAACAAAAATTGTTTTTGAGATTGCGCCGCTCCTACCCATCTCACGCCCCCCCCCCCCTCCCCCCCCCCCCCCCCCCCCCCCCCGTCCTTTATGTCGGCATTTACACAGTTTGAACGTATATGGTTATTGCAGATGTTGCCATCATCAGTTGATGATGACGATGTGTTTGTTCGTAAAAAAAACAAACCAAAAAACAAAGAAACCCAAAAAACAAACAAACAATAATCATCAAGACAGGTATAGCAAACACAGTTGGGTTTTTTTGTTTTTTGTTTTTGTTTGTTTGTTTGTTTTTTTTTACACGCACTATCCATCAAATCCGCTGCCGTAATCATATCCTTTTTTAAAAAATCGTTATGCAGATGAGTGTGTGACGCAAGCATGTGTTTTAATCAGCACTTGACGCAGTCGCTGTGTGTGTGTGTGTGTGTGTGTGTGTGTGAGAGAGAGAGAGAGAGAGGCAGAAAGGAAGTGTAGACTTATGAAGCTGAGAAGAACTTGGCCTTGACCTTGACTGGAAGGCGGAGGAGGGTTGCAGAGGAGGGAGGCGAGAGAGGGGGGTGGGTGGTAGGTTAATCTCAAGTGTAATTGGTTGAAGGGAACTTGGGAAAGGTTTTTACTGTCCTAGAAATTATCCGCCCCTCCGGGGGGAATGGGCCGGCCATTCATGCTCGTTCATTTAGATAAGAGGACATGCTATTCATATTTTGTTTTGGATTTTTGCCGTGTTTGTAGTGGTTTATTGGAAAAGTTCTGCAGCAGAAACGTCATTTTATTTTGTATTGATTTCGAATTTTTGTTTTTTCTTTTTCTTTTCTTCTTCTTTTTTCCACCCTTTTTTTTTCTTCTTCTTTTTTCCACCTTTTTTTTCTTCTTCTTGATATATTCATTATAGAGACTTGCAAAAGACACAGTCGTGGAAAGCTATATATATGCGAATTATTTATTTTTTTAAATGGGGTTTTAAATGGGGTTTTCCTGTGAATTTAGGCTTCTTTTTTATGTTGCAATGAATTGAATAGTTCTTCCAGTGGCAGTACAGATCATTCATAATTAATTCCTGAACGAAAATTCTTTATA
>NC_134881.1:24507278-24509778 GCF_041734735.1 Babylonia areolata
AACGTGCGTATTTGATCTTCTGCTTGCGTATACACACGAAGGGGGGTTCAGGCACTAGCAGGTCTGCACATATGTTGACCTGGGAGATCGGAAAAATCTCCACCCTGTATTTTATCCACCAGGCGCCGTCACCGAGAGTCGAAGCCGGGACCCTCAGATTGAAAGTGCAACGCTTTAACCACTCGGCTGTTGCGCCCGTCGTGTGTGTGTGTGTGTGCGTGTGTGTGTGTGTGTGTGTGTGTGTGTGTGTAGGTATTTATGGGTTCGTGATTATGAGGTTGGAACAGGGGGTACCACAGAACCGTCCCACTGAGCAGCACACAAAACAGGTTCTCTCCCACCGTCCTCCTTGAATGACGTGATGAGCACCCCAGGGTGTTTTTTTTTTTTTTTTTCCTCCCTGGCTGGGCATACACAGTCGCTTTATTCCTAAGTTATTAGTACATTAAACTCCATTTTCCCCCTTTCTACACCTTTCGGTCTGATCTTTTCCTACTATTTCTCCCACCCCCACCTCCCAGTTTCCCCTTTCAACCTCTCAACCTGATCTTTTCTTGCTTTTTTAATACTTTTTTTTAAAAACCAATATTCCCTTTTCAACCCCTTTCAGCCTGATCTTTTCTTGCTTTTATTTATTTTATTTTTATTTTTATTTCTTTTCAGTGTTTCCCTTTCAGCCCCTTCCAACCTAATCTTTTCTTGCTATTTTTTCTTCTTCCAGTTTTCCCCTGTCAGCCCCTTCCAACCTAATCTTTTCTTGCTATTTTTCACAGTGTGGTTGGGTTGCTTTTCAATTTCTTGGGCGTTTTCTTCTTCTTCTTCGTCTTCTTCTTCTTCTGTATGAATTAAACTGTGCGATGAATGGCTTGGTGCTAGTGTGGTTGGGTTGCTTTTCAATTTCTTGGGTGTTTTCTGCTTCTTCTTCTTCTTCTTCTTCTTCTTCTTCTCCTTCTCCGTCTTCTTCTTCTTCTGTATGAATTAAACTGTGCGATGAATGGCTTGGTGCTAGTTTGGTTGGTTGTGAAAAGATTTCGCGGATGAGTGATTGCTGTGGCTGGTGGATAGTTGGTTAGAAAAAAAGGTGAGGGTCATATGGTTTTGTCAGCGTCCCCCCTCCCCTCCCCCCCCCCCCCCCCCCCCCCCCACCCCTTTTTTTTTTTTTTTTTTAATCTCATTCGTTTTTACTTTCAGTCTTTCTTTCCTTCTCTCTGTTTAGTCCTCCCCCTTTTCTTCTTTCCCTTCGCACCACTTCCACAATTTTTTTTTTTTTTAAACGAACAAACAAAGAAACAAACAAATCTCTTTCTTTCGTCTCCTCGCTCTAATTTCAACATCAGTCTTTTCCCGTCCTGCCCTTATTCCATTTATCTTCTGTGTGGTTTCCGAGACGAGTTCATGACTTGTCTTGTCTTCAGTGTTTGGTGTCCCTTGTTCTTGTTTCGTATTGTATTGTGTTGTATTGTGTTGTGTTGTGTTGTATTTTATTGTGTTGTAATGTGTTGTGTTGTATTTTATTGTGTTGTGTTGTATTTTATTGTGTTGTGTTGTATTGTGTTTTATTGTGTTGTGTTGTATTGCATTGTATTTTATTGTGTTGTGTTGTGTTGTAATGTGTTGTGTTGTATTTTATTGTGTTGTGTTGTATTTTATTGTGTTGTGTTTTGTTGTATTTGTTTTATTGTGTTGTGTTGTATTGTATTTGATTGTATTGTGTTGTGTTGTGTTGTATTTGATTGTATTGTGTTGTGTTGTATTTTATTGTATTGTGTTATGTTGTGTTGTATTGTATTGTATTGTGTTGTGTTGTAGTTCTCTTTTGTCACAACACCCCCACCACCCTTTTTTTCTGCCTGCAAGTGTAGTTGTTTTCCTATCTTGTGAGGGACAGCTCTTCTGTTGCCGTTGTTTCTGTGTATGTGTGTGTGTCGTGGAGAGGGACAAAGTATACTGGCAAGTGTGGGAGCCGAACCCTGTGCGCTCAGATGTGCGGGCGGGTTGCCCACAAAGCCACCTCCTCCCCGCTTCCTCTGGTCTCCAAGTGCCAGTTGCATTGCTTGGTTCTATCTTTTTGACAGTTTCACGTGACTAAATGCCTACGTTGACCGAACTACGGCCATTGGTCAGTTCCGTACTTCACACAGTTAGTTGCGGGTTACGACCATACTGTACTAGGCTCGTCCGTCCGAGGATTGCAACTGGCTCCTGTACCTCCGCGATCAGTGCTGCGATATTGTGTTGGTCCTATGGGCAGCTTTTCTGCTGACCGACCTGCCCCAGGTCTGCCTCTCTGTAGCTGCCCTTGGGGCGTTAATTAAGGACCTTTTTGATTAAAGGACTGGTAGCAATCTTGCAGGCAGAAAAAAAAAACCACGAAAGAAAGTGGCTGTGCTCTCTAGTGATGTGACGTGCTCTCTCGGGCGGGGGGGGAGAGCAGTCCACATTTCACCCAGAGAAGTGATACAATAATACAATAGGTGGTGCCATCTCATAGGGTAGAATT